>NW_026606503.1:0-2500 GCF_029834395.1 Sorex fumeus | reverse complement strand
CCGGGTCGACCAGCAGCCCGCGGCGGGCTCTGGTTCTGCCGGCGCGGCGCCGGCGGGTCGACCAGCTGCCCGTCCGGACTCGGCCGCTCGGTCCCGCGGGTCGACCAGATGTCCGGTGGGACTTGGGCTCTGGGCGAGCGGGTCGACCAGATGACCGTGGACCGTGGGAACTCAGCGGGTCGACCAGATGACCGGCGGTCTCGGGCGCCGCGATTGATTAGACGACTCCCCCCCCCCCCTCCTCCTCCTCCTCCTCCTCCTCCTCCTCCTCCTCCTCCTCCTCCTCCTCCTCCTCTTCTTCTTTCGCGACCACTCGGGTCGACCAGATGTCCGGCCGGGTCGACCAGATGACCGTGGACCGTGGGAACTCAGCGGGTCGACCAGATGACCGGCGATCTTGGGCGCCGCGGTTGATTAGAAGACTCCCCCCCCCCCTCCCCCCTCCTCGCACCACCACCACCACCCTTCCCCACGTCCCCTCCCATCCCCCACCACCCTTCCCGCCCCCCCGCCCCCCCCCCGCGCGCAACTCTCACCATCCATTCCATCCGTGCGCCCCCACCCCGGACTCTGGCCCCCGCTGCGTCCCGAGGTCGACCGGTTGAGCCACCCGGATTTTTTTTTTTAATATCAATTTATTTCTTGAATCACCGTGAGAAACAGTTACAAAGCTTTCGGGTTGAAATCTCAGTCATGCAATGATGAAACACTCGTCCCTTCACCAGTGTCCATTTTCCTCCTCCTCCTCCACCACCACCACCACCACCACCACCACCACCGAGCACCGAAATCCCGTCTCTCTCTCTCTCTCTCTCTCTCTCTCTCTCTCTCTCTCTCTCTCTCTCTCTCCCCCTCTCTCTCCCTCCGCCCCCGTCCCGTCCCTTCACCAGTGCCCATTTTCCTCCTCCACCACCACCACCACCGAGCACCGAAATCCCGTCTCTCTCCTCTCTCTCTCTCTCTCTCTCTCTCTCTCTCTCTCTCTCTCTCCCTCCCTCCCTCTCCGTCTCCCTCTCCCTCTTCCTCCCTGGTACATTTTATATTTCAACGAGCCTCCGCTTGGCTGTTCCGGCTACTCAACCTCCGGGGCTCCAGGCTCTGCGCTCCGCGCTCTGCTCGCTCCTGAGGTTCTCTGCATCACTTTCGCACGTCCTCTCCTCCCGCTGGAGATCCATCCCTGCGCAGACTTCTTCGCTTCGCTTCGCCCCGCCTCGCCTCGCCTCGCTTCGGGTCGGGTCCGTCCGTCCGTCCGTCCCTCTGGCACTCGGATCTCCAGGCCGGCCGGCCGGCGCCCCTGTCTTTGGAGCGGCGGCTGACGACTGGCGGCTCCCCTCCCCCCTTTCCTTCCTGCGCCTTTTGTTTTTTGGTTTGTTTTTTTTTTCTAGTTCTTCCTGCAGCTCTTTTTTTTCCCTTCCCCCCTCCCCTTCCTGCACCTTTCTGCCCCCTCGTGGCCGCTTTTCTATTTCTTCCCCACCCCCATCGGCGGGGGAGGGGGCGGCAGGGAGGCCGCCTGCGGGCAGTATTCCAGGAGGGGGAGGGGCGGGGACAGACCGGTACGGTAAGGCACGGTAAGGTACGGTAAGGTACGGATCGAGGATCGAGGATCGGGGTCGGGGTCGGGGTCGGGGTCGGGGTCGGGGTCGGGGTCGGGGTCGGGGTGGCGGCGGAGTTGTTTTCATTTCACTCCCTGAGCGGTCGAGCGCGCGCGACTGTATGACAATGACCAGCTCTCTGAGAAAGTCCTTTGGTTTCTGTTTTGCTTGATTTTTATTTGATTTTATTTTATCTATTGATTCATTCATTCATTCATTCCCCCCCCCCGCCCCCCCCCCCCTTTGGTGCGGCGGCGGCGGCTGCGGCGGCTGCGGCGGCGGCGGCGGCGGCGGCGGCGGCGGCGGCGGCGGCGGCGGCGGCGGCGGCGGCGGCGGCGGCGACGGCGACGTGGAGCACTCTGGGAGTTGTGGTCCACCCGCCCTCTCTGGCTCTACAGGAAGACGGACTCTGCCTCGAAACCGGTTAGACCAGTACAGGCACGCCCGGCTTTCGGTCCCACCCCCACCCCCACCCCCACCCCCACCCCAAGAAATCAATAAATCAATCCATAAATCGATCATTCGTGTAGTCCGAGTCATCATCCGCGCCGCCAGGGGTTGGTTGGGGAGAGGGGGAGTCTCTGGAGGGGGGGAGGGAGGGAGGGAGGGAGGGAGGAATCCCAGAGGTTTCCTTTCTCGAGAAGAACTCCGAGGGAGTGCTGCGTGGGAGGCCGACTCCTATTTGGGGTCCAAAGGGGAGTGAGATGGCATTCTGAATTCAAGAAACCAACGGGACCTACCTGACCTGCCTGACTGAGGGATTGTCCACGAATGAGTTCATGGAAGGGCGGGGGGCAGTGGGGGGCGAGGAGGCGAGCGCGTGGCCCGGGGAACAGTGCCACGGGGCTTCAGCATAGAGCACTTTCCCTGGGAGGGAGGCGGAGAGTGTGGCGGCACCAGGAGAAGAG
>NW_026606502.1:20000-21282 GCF_029834395.1 Sorex fumeus | reverse complement strand
GCGGACGCGCGGCCGGGCCGACCCCGGCCGGGAACCCCGATGAGGGGGGGGCGGAGGCCCGCGCCGCCGCGGAGGGCGGAACGCCCCCGCGACCCGGGAAGGGGAGAGGCGTGCGACGGCGGGCGGGCACCGCGGCGTCCCGCGGGCCGCCCGTCAGGGGCACGCTTCCCCCCCGGGAAGCGGGGCGAGCCGCACGCGCGCGCGGCGACGCGGAGCCACCCCCTCGGGGCCACCGGGTCGGGGCCGGCGAGCCGGCCGCGGCCGGGACGGGGGGCGCGCGGAAGACCGCGCGCGGGCCCCCCTGCCCCCGCGGGGGGGAGGGAGGGTGACCGCGCGCGGAGGCGGGCCACGGGGGGGACGGGACGAGTCCCGCCCCCGCGGAAGACCCGGGGCGCACCGCCCCCCGACCTGCCCGTACCCGGACGGCCGCGTGCGGCGCGAGGATCGACCCCCGAGGGGACCGAGAAGCACCGTGGCGGCCGCGGGAACCCCGGCGGCGCGAGCGCTCCGCGCTCTCGCCCCCGCCCTTCGGCGGGGTGGCCGGCGGCGGCGAGCCAGGGCCGCCGCCGCCGACCGCCGTCTCTCGTCTGCTGCCACTTAGGGGGACGGAGGGACCCCGAGCCGTCAGGCGCGGGCCCTGCGAGAGGAAACCCCCAGCCGCGCACCCCCGCGGAGCGCAGACGCCCCGCGGGGGGCGATTGATCGTTAAGCGACGCTCAGACAGGCGTAGCCCCGGGAGGAACCCGGGGCCGCAAGTGCGTTCGAAGTGTCGATGATCAATGTGTCCTGCAATTCACATTAATTCTCGCAGCTAGCTGCGTTCTTCATCGACGCACGAGCCGAGTGATCCACCGCTAAGAGTCGTACTGGTTTTTGGACCGCTTGCGCGGGCATCGCTGGCTTCGGCACAGCGGGCTCCGGAGAGCCCGTGCCTCCGGCCGGGCCAGACTTGGACAACGAGACCAGACTCGGTGGGGTCGGGAGAGGTTTCACCCACGAGGGGGCTGAGCCCGGACGCCCGACACCGCGCACGCACGGCGAGGCGCGGGGTCAACCCCCACAGGCGCCCGCGGGGGTTCCCCGCCCCCGAAACCGTCCTCACCCGCCGGGCCCCGGGGACGGCCGCCGCCGCCGCCGCCGCCGCCGTGTCCCCCCCGACACCCGGACACCTCGCCCCGGTGCGGACCGGCCCCCCCTCTCAGGCGGGAAGGCGCGCCGGGATGGGCGTGAGCCCGGTCCCGACGGCTCCCGAGGGAGGGACGCCAGGGCAGAGGCGGGTGGG
>NW_026606502.1:5000-15000 GCF_029834395.1 Sorex fumeus | reverse complement strand
CTGGGGGCCGAGAGCACGCACACCCCGAAGCCGGGCTCCGCAGCACCACCGCCGGCTGCGGCACACACAGACACGGGAGCGGACAGCGTGTCGTCCCCCCCCCCACGGGAAGCACGGCTCCCGCGGGGCAGAGCGGGGGATCGCGCGGGCATAGGTCGGGTCCAGGAAGCGAGACCATACCCGCGCACACGCCCGTCTTCTCCGACCGCGCACACACGGGCCCATCCGAGCCCCGACCACCGACACGACGCCCCGACGCCGGGACGCCGGCTCGGCCCGGCGGGACCCTCCCCCGACGGGGGGAGGCGCGGGCCGCGGTAGGCAAAGAGCGAGGGCGCTCGGCACCCCCCCACGTCTGGGGGGAATGACGGCGGAAGCCTCTCCCCGCCACAGGGCGGCGGGGAAGGGCAGGCTCTGCTACCGGTGGCTGACAGCGCAGGTAGAGGAGGGGCAGCAGCTGGGGGATCCGGTACCCCAAAGGCACCCTCTCGGATCGCTAGAGAAGGAGTATTCTCCGCCGAGGGGGCGCCGCCCCCCGACCTAGGCCGGCTGCCCCGCTTCTCCGGGCTCCCCCGACTCGAGTGGGGGGGTCTGCCGTAGTGGTCCGGTGGCCGAGCCCCGCCGAAGCGAGACCGACCAGAAGCGTGAGCGTCCGCGGTCAGGTCCGTTGTGTGCTGGGTCCGCGGGAGGGCCCGCCGCCCCTCCGCAGCACCCGGCAGACGGCCCCCGCCCACCACGGCGGGTGACCGGCTTCCGCCCCCGCAACGGGAGAGGAGCGGAAACCCCGGACAGAGCGAGAGAGAGCCCCCAAGGGGGGGCCACCTCGTCTCCCAGAGCCCGGCACAACGACAACCCACCGCCGCCGCTCACGCGCCCGCGTGCGCGAGAGCCAGTTAATGCGAGGCACGCGGGCACGCGCCCGAGAAACGGAGGCCGCCCAACCGCCCACGACCCAAGCGGCGGGCCGCAAGGGGGCGAACGGCAAGGCGACTCCCGTGTGACAAACAACGACCGGCTCGACCCCCAGAGGGGAACACCACCGAACGAGGAGAGCCCAAAGAGGGCAGGACCGCGAAGCCAGGTGACGGGGAAACGGCACCACCGGCTCGGCCTCAGGCACCTGACAGGACGACCTGGAGCGCTCCAGGGGCACCACCGAGGGCCGGTTGAGGCACGGCAGCGCGCGCCACCGCCGGGCGGCCCCACCCCGCCGCGGGGAGGGGTCGGCTCGAGAGAACGGGAACCTGGGACGGTCCCGACAGAGCGAGGGTTGTCCACCGTGTCAGACGACCCCGAAAAGCCCACTCCCTGTGCACCAAGCAGGAGAGCGGCAAGAACGGGATCGGGCCGGGGTCCGCACCCCTGAACGCCCCGCCCCACCGCGAGGTGGGGGAGAAGCGAGAGGCCCGCTGGCAGAACGAGAAGAGCGGTCCCATTCACGTGGAATGTCCGTCCCTCGTCTGGCGCGGCTTAGGCCCGGCCCGGGAGAGCACACCAGCACCACATCGATCAGCAAGGAAAGGATGCGAGAAGCGAGCGGCCACCGGTCCCCCCGGACGAGGAGGGGACCGGACCCCGAAGGAGAGCGAGCAAAGGACAGCAACCCTCCGGAGAGGGGAGAGGCCCGTTTCAGCCTTTGCCCACCCTTCTGACCTCGGGGTGATTCCGGACCCCGACCGGACAACCCCCTCCAACGAGAGCAAGACTGCCTGACACGCAGCGGGCACGGGGGCCCGCGGGACTGGGGGAGGTCCGTTCACATCGGGGCCGCGGACGCCGGGCTGAACTCGGGCGCCTTAGGCCGGAGGTTGACAGCCACGGCTGGAACACTGCCCCCAGGTGCACGCGAGAGCCGGCGCACAGGGCCCAGGCGGGCGGCTCGAGCGGCGGGAGGCCAGGGAGGAAGTCCTCAAGACAGGCCCCGACCATCCCACACGCACCCGGGGGAACGACGGTCCCGATCCTCACGGCAGAGAGCCACCGAGAGAGAGCGTGTCAGCACACATCTCGCGGTCCAAACCGGTCCCGTCGCACGGGAAAAGGACCGATGTCGGAAACGGGACCGATCTGCATCTTCCCGCCGCACCTCTGGAACAGGGACCCGGCAACTGGCACCCAGGAGAGCCCCATCGCCCCGAGTCCCGGAGCTCCACGGGACAACTGGTCGACCCCGTGACTCGGCATGGTCGAAGCTGCGCCCGAAGCCACGCGACGACCCCACGGCGGCGGCGGCGGCGGCGGCGGCGGCGGCGGCGGCGGCCCGGAGGTCAAAGCCAGCTCGGGAAGGCTAAGGGGATAGATAGATTCAGAAGCCCAGAAACACCGCGGCGGGAAATCAAACAAAACTAAGTCCTCTTCCTTCTCGGGGCCGCGGACCAGGCGCCCCCACGGGCTCACGGCCGGAACCCGTCACCGTGCACCGATGCACCGCCCGCTGACCGGCCAAGGGCGGCACGCGTTCAGCCCGGCCATCGGCCCCGCTCCGAGACGCTGCGGACCGACCCTGGAGCTACGAGGCGCGGGCTCAAGCCGGCGCAGGGCCCTGTGCGCCCGGGCCGCCCCGTGCTCGGGCCGGCCATCGGCCCCTCTCCGAGCCGCTGAGGACCCCGGAGCTGGCTACGCGGCACCCGCCGGCCAAAGGTCGGGCCACACGCCCGGGCCGCCCCGCTCTCGCGCCGGCCACCGGCCCCGCTCCGAGCCGCTGCGCACCCTGGAGCTAGCTACGCGGCACCCGCCGGCCGAGGGACGGGCCACGCGCCCGGGCCGCCTCGCGCTCGGGCCGGCCATCGGCCCCTCTCCGAGCCGCTGAGGACCCCGGAGCTGGCTACGCGGCACCCGCCGGCCAAGGGTCGGGCCACACGCCCGGGCCGCCCCCCTCTCGCGCCGGCCACCGGCCCCGCTCCCGAGCCGCCGAGGACCCTGGAGCTAGCTAGCTACGCGGCACCCGCCGGCAGAGTGCTGGTCGACCCGCCCCGGCAGCCAGGCCCGGCGCCGGCACCCGCCGGCGAAGGCAACACAGCCTCCCTCAAGAGCCTGCAGTTCCAAGCTCCACCGCCGGTCCTCGCGGGCTGGCGCCTCGACAGCGGGACCAATGTCGACTCGGACGCCGACATCCTGGAACGCCGCCTCGGGCAGTGAAACCGAAACGCTGCCGTCACCCCAGAGGAGCTCCGGCGCCATATAAAAGCGGACGGCAGGTGGCGCCCGAGCAACCTCAGCGGGATCGCCATCCCCCACCCCGCTCCGAACTGCTGCGGACCCTAGAGCTACACGACACGGGCTCAAGCGGGCACAAGGACGGCCACGGGCAAGGGCGTCCACGGGCTCGGGCAGCCATAGACCCAACTCGCTCCGGGCCGCTGCCGGCCCCGGGGCTTAGCTCCGCGGCACCCGCCGGCCGAGGGCCGGGCCCCGCTCCGGGCCGCTGCCGACCACGGGCCTTAGCTCCGCGGCACCCGCCGGCCGAGCGCCGGGCCGCGCGCCCGGGCCGCCCCGCGCCCGGCCCGGCCCTCGGCCCCGCTCCGGGCCGCTGCCGGCCCCGGGGCTTAGCGCCGCGGCACCCGCCGGCCGAGGACCGGGCCACGCGCCCGGGCCGCCCCGCGCCCGGCCCGGCCCGGCCCTCGGCCCCGCTCCGGGCCGCTGCCAACCCCGGGGCTTAGCTCCGCGGCACCCGCCGGCCGAGGGCCGGGCCGCGCGCCCGGGCCGCCCCGCGCCTGGCCCGGCCCTCGGCCCCGCTCCGGGCCGCTGCCGGCCCCGGGGCTTAGCTCCGCGTCACCCGCCGGCCGAGCGCCGGGCCGCGCGCCCGGACCGCCCCGCGCCCGGCCCGGCCCGGCCCTCGGCCCCGCTCCGGGCCGCTGCCAACCCCGGGGCTTAGCTCCGCGGCACCCGCCGGCCGAGGGCCGGGCCGCGCGCCCGGGCCGCCCCGCGCCTGGCCCGGCCCTCGGCCCCGCTCCGGGCCGCTGCCAACCCCGGGGCTTAGCTCCGCGGCACCCGCCGGCCGAGGGCCGGGCCGCGCGCCCGGGCCGCCCCGCGCCCGGCCCGGCCCGGCCCGGCCCGGCCCTCGGCCCCGCTCCGGGCCGCTTGCCGACCCTGGAGCTACGGCGCCACCCGCCGCCGGGGTGCTGGTCGACCCGCCCGGGCAGCCAGCCCCGGCGCCGGCACCCGGCTGCGAAGGCAACACGGCCTCCCTCAAGAACCTGCAGTTCCAATCTCCACCGTCGCTCCTCGCGAGGTGGCGCCTTGACAGCGGGCCCGAAGTCGACTCGGACGCCGACATCCTGGAACGCCGCCTCGGGCAGTGCGAGCGAATCGCTCCCGTCAGCCCAGAGGAGCTCCGGCGCCGTAGAAAAGCGGACGGCAGGTGGCGCCCGAGCAACCTCAGCGCGATCGATCGCCACCCCGCCCCGCGCGACTCCTGTGGAGGGAAACTAAATCCCACCGCCCCTCCCTCCCCTCGAGAAACAGGCAGGGCCGTTGGGGATGGAGAGGAGGACAATTCCCCCCCACCCCCACAAAAACTAAAACCACCCCCCACCACTCAGTGCGTGTGTTTGAGCGCGCGGGCCCGCCTGCCTGTTCTGTGTCTGTGTGCGTGCGTCCGTGTCCATCTCCGTCTCCCTCTCGGCCTCTGCGTGCCTGTTTGGGGTTCACAGCGGACTGGATGGACAAGGCACCCAGAGCTCAGAAGATCCACCCAATCCCGATGAACTTGACGAAAAGACCGGGGAGGACCCGTCCGTCTGTCAGGGGCCAACCTCCTTGGAGGAATAGGCGACGCAACCCGAGAGAGAGAGAGAGAGAGAGAGAGAGAGAGAGAGAGAGAGAGAGCGTTCCGGTTCGTTGTTCCCCGGCTCCCTCCCTGGGGACAACAAGAAGATGCGGCGGCGGCGGCGGCGGCGGCGGCGGCGGTGGCGGTGGCGTGAGACATGAAGCGGCTCTAGGAAATCATCGGAGCTGGGTCCGCAGAAAGGAGCGGTTCGGGTTCGCCCCGGCGGAGTTTCGTGGAGATTTCCACCAAGGAACCGGCACCGTGGCCCTCTCGGGCGAACGGGCACCCTCGGGAACGAGCACACCCTCGTCGTGGCCACTCGCGAAGCTAAATGCAGGACGTTGTGCAGTGTGGCGCGGCGGCGGCGGCGGCGGCGGCGCCCACATCGAGAGAGCGCACGACCACCCGCTCGTTTCTCTTCACCATTTCCCGAATCGGTCACTGTGAAGCGGCGGTGTTGCGGGGGCGGGCGGGCGTGAGTGAGTGGGTGGGTGGGTGCGTGCGCGAGTGCGTGTTTCACGTGGCTTAATGCGTTTTAAAACGACCTCGAGATGGAGCCGTGACACCACGAACCTAAGGGACACGTGAGGCTGGGGACATAGCCGAGGGGTCCGGGTCCGGATGGCAGAAAAAAAAAAAATAGAACGGGAGTCAAGTCAGGCACCTGTGCCACACGTGAACTATGGGCAGCTTGCACCCCGTGACCCCGGTTGGAATCTCTGGAGATGGACACGGAGGGAAGACGGAGGGATGGGGAGGGACGGGGGGAGGGAAGAAAGTTTTGTCCGTTTGTCCCTGTACTTCACGGCGATTCATTCAAGACGTTTATAAAAAAAAAATACATATATATGTACACATATATATAATATACACGCATACATATGTACGTACGTACGTACGTGTGTACGTATGTATAAAAAGAAAAACAAGCAACCGTAAGCGAGCGAGCGAGCGAGCGAGCAAGCAAGCAAGCAAGCAAGCAAAAGCCAAGAAGGAAGCAAGCAAGCATGCAAGCGAGCCAGCCAGCAAAAAGAGTACATACGAGTCCGTGGATAGACGCGCAGCGCGTCTCATGCTAAGTGAAATGAGTCAGAAAGAGAGGGACAGCCGGAGAAGGGACTGCACTCGTGGGTGGAGGGTCCAACCACATCCCATGAGGCTCGCACCTAAGGAGAGCAGATACACGGCCGGCCGGCACGAGAAGATTGCTCCCTAGCTGGAAGCCTGCCTCATGAGCCAAGGGGAGAAGGCAGCTGGAAGAGAGAAGGGAAGTTTCTCTTGACAGGGGTGCCTGTCAAGAGGTGGCACGTTCGCCCTGGAGGGAGGGGCGGAGGAGTTGAAGCCGGCAAGGCAGGCGGGCCCCCCCCCCCCCCCCCCCCCGCTGCGGCGGCGGCTTGAGTGGCAGGGAAACGCCCTGCCGCTTTGCTAGCGCTCCAGCCTCCAAATCCCCGCAAACCCTCCAAATCCTTTTCGTGTCCCTATTCCCTCCCTCACGGCCGTGAATAGGGAATAGGGACACGAAAAGGATTTGGAGAATTCGCTGCTGGTCCGAATGATGTCCGTTTCAGCCTGGTGGAGCCAGTATGGAGACTTCTCAGTCCGTGGAAAGGCGAGCTGCTTGGCCTGAGTATGGCTGGCCTTGGGTGGCTGTGGACCCAGGTTCGGTCCCTGGCACTCCAAGGGGTCATGGAAATCACTCATTCAGCAAGAAAGAGTACGTATTTATTTAAATAAATAACGAATACGACCACGACCACGACCATCCTGTTGTTCGTCGCTTGCCTGGAGCAGGCCCCACCCTGAGATTTTGAAACAGTGCCCTATTCAAGGCTGTTTCAGGCTTAGGAGAATGAGACTACAAAAAATAATGACTACATTTAAAAAAAAAAAAAAACAAGTGAGTTCATGTCAATAAGCAAGCCAGTCAAGCCAGCAGAGCAAGCCAGCAAGCAAGCAAGCAAGGAAGCAAGCAAGCGAGCAAGCAAGCAAGCAAGCAAGCAAGCAAGCTAGCCGACAAGCAAGCAGGCAACAAGCAAGCGAGCGACAGAGTCCACCCTGACCACCGACAGAACCAAATAGAGGAGCAAGCAGGGCCTGGATAGGGGCGGTGGAGAATGAGACCCATCCTTATGACTGGTATTTGGCCTATTGGGTACGAAGGATCTTGGATCCCGAAGAAAATGATGGCTCGAGGAACTGGTCGGGATGGGAGATGTGTGCTGAAAGTAGAAAAAGGGCCAAACATGATGACCTCTCAGTGTCTGTATTGCAAAGCATAAACCCCGAAAAGAGGGGAGAGGGAGAGGGAGAGGGTGAGGGAGAGAGAATGGGGAATATGTGTCTGCCACAGAGGCAGGGAGGCAGGGGGAGGGTGTGTGCCTCTCTCTGTGTGTGTGTGTGTGTGTGTGTGTGTGTGTGTGTGTGTGTGTGTAGGCGGGGTTATAATACCCGGGATATTGGTGGTGGGAAATGTGCACTGGTGGAGGGATGGGTGTTTGATCATTGTGTGACTGTCCCCCAAACATGAAAGCTTGTAAAGATCTCACAGGTGAGTCAATAAAATTTAAAAAAAAAAAAAGTGCCATGGTTTCCTTCCCCCCCCCCCCCACCCCCCGGGGAATTTTATCAATGATACGTGTTTTCTGTTCACAGTACTTTGAAGCTACTGCATCTTCACCAAAGTTCCTTCACCACCACCACCACCATCGCCCTCGCACCCCCCCCCCCCGCCCCACCTCTCCCCAGGCTTTGTGTCACTTGATCAGCCCACGGGGGAGGGGGAGGCGTGGGGGGGGCGGAGGGGGCGGAGGGGGCGGGTCTTTACATCGAGAAAACCAGGGCCGCAGAGTCAAGGAGGATTGATTTGGCCTCCACGAAGGCTGTTTCTTGAAGTGCCCAGGAAGGAGGGAGGAGTTTTCTCCTGAGCCGCGGTTTTCCCTTTCTCTTGCTCCCCTTTCTCCTGCTCCCCTCCCCCGCCCGCCAGCGACAAGCTGAAAGAGGTCACCCACCCTACCACCTCCCATTCCAACCCCACCTCTGAGGTGCTTTGTCCAAAGCCTACACCCACCCAGGAGCGCTTAGCAGATCTTATCTCCAAGGAAGATACCGACAGAGAGCGGCATCTCTTCCTCTTCCCCCGCCCTCACCCTCTGGGCGGGCTGGACGGTCGTGGGGGGGGCGGGGCGGGGCGGGGCGGGGCGGGGCGGAACGGCGGGAGCCCGGGAGCCCCCGGAGCCCCGGGCGGGCGGCAATTGTCCTGCAAAAAGAGGCGACCGGGCCCGCCGGCTTGGAGTCAGGTTCCCTCTGGCCTCTGAGGACACGGATCTTTGTGATTGATTGATTGATTGATTGATTGATTGATTTTTTTGAAGGAAAATGAAACCAAAACCCTGGTTCAAGGACCACAACTCCCGGGAAGCTCTGGGGCCGCCACGACCATGGGCACCGCCCACCGAGATGGTTCCCGCCGCCTCCCCCTCCCCTCCCCTCCCCTCCCCGCCGTGTCCGTTCCTTCCTGTCCGTTCTCGTTCTCCTTCTCTCCCCCACCGCCACCCCCACCCGAAAAGCCCCCCCCCCCCCCCCCCCGCCACCCTCCGTCTAGAGAATTCGGGCGGGGGTTTCCTAGGAAAGTCCTGCAAGCATCTCAGATAGATTTAAAAGAGAGGCTTCAGCTTGATCGCAGGCACTGGCTTTCATCCCCCCCCCCCCCCCCCGCCACCCCCCCGCCCCCAACACACACTTGCAGCAAAAGCAAGCCAAAGAAAGCAAAAGCATGCGCCCTTTGATTCCAAGACTTAGAGTACGAGTGTGACTGATCTTTCTCCCCAACCTATGCCTGAAGTTTGTTTCTATGAGTCCATTGGCATGTCCTTCGAAAAAAATAAAATGAGATTAAAATAATTCGACAATGAAGAAAGAAAGAAAGAAAGAAAGAAAGAAAGAAAGAAAGAAAGAAAGAAAAGCAAGCAGGCAAGCAAGCTCGCTTGCCTTGAGCAGGCCCCAGCCTGAGATTTTTAAAAAGTTCCATATTCAAGGCTGTGTCGGGCTTAGGGGAATGAGACCCATCCTTGTGACTGGTATTTGACATATATTTGGGTACGCCACGGGGAGTTTGCCAGACTCTGTGGTGTGGGCAGATGACATTCGGTAGCCTGCCGGTTTGTCCAAAAAATAATGACTACATTTAAAAAAAAAAATGTGAGTTCATGTCAATAAGCAAGCCAGCAAAGCCAGCAGAGCGAGCGAGCGAGCGAGCGAGCGAGCGAGCGAGCAAGCAAGCAAGCAAGCAAGCAAGCTCGCTTGCCTTGAGCAGGCCCCAGCCTGAGATTTTTTAAAAAGTGCCATATTCAAGGCTGTGTCGGGCTTAGGGGAATGAGACCCATCCTTGTGACTGGTAGTTGACATATATTTGGGTACGCCACGGGGAGTTTGCCAGACTCTGTGGTGTGGGCAGATGACATTCGGTAGCCTGCCGGTTTGTCCAAAAAATAATGACTACATTTTAAAAAAAAAAAAGTGAGTTCATGTCAATAAGCAAGCCAGCAAAGCCAGCAGAGCGAGCGAGCGAGCAAGCAAGCAAGCAAGCAAAAGCAAGCAAGCAAGCAAGCAAGCAAGCTAGCCGACAAGCTGCCCCCCCCCCCCGCCCCCAACACACACTTGCAGCAAAAGCAAGCCAAAGAAAGCAAAAGCATGCGCCCTTTGATTCCAAGACTTAGAGTAGGAGTGTAACTGATCTTTCTCCCCAACCTTTGCCTGAAGTATGTTTCTATGAGTCCATTGGCATGTCCTTCGAGAAAAATAAAATGAGATAAAATAATTTGACAATGAAGAAAGAAAGAAAGAAAAGCAAGCAAGCAAGCAAGCAAGCAAGCAAGCAAGCAAGCTCGCTCGCTTGCCTTGAGCAGGCCCCAGCCTGAGATTTTTTAAAAAGTGCCATATTCAAGGCTGTGTCAGGCTTAGGGGAATGAGACCCATCCTTGTGACTGGTATTTGACATATATTTGGGTACGCCACGGGGAGTTTGCCAGACTCTGCGGTGTGGGCAGATGACATTCGGTAGCCTGCCTGCCGGTTTGTGTAAAAAATAATGACTACATTTAAAAAAAAATGTGAGTTCATGTTAATAAGCAAGCCAGCAAAGCCAGCAAAGCCAGCAGAGCGAGCAAGCGAGTAAGCAAGCAAGCAAGCAAGCAAGCAAGCAAGCAAGCAAGCAAACCAGCAAGCCAGCAAGCC
>NW_026606501.1:0-75987 GCF_029834395.1 Sorex fumeus | reverse complement strand
GACAACTAGAAAAAAGGATAAGAAATGTACATGTTGGGGGTTGGAGTGATAGTACAGTGGGTAGGGCATTTGCCTTGCACGCGGCTGACCTGCTTTCAACCCCTGCCATCCCCTACTGTCCCTCAAGCATGGCCAGCAGTGAATCTTTAGTGCAGAGCAAGGAGGAACCCCTGAGCATTTCTGGGCGTGACCCAAAAAGAAAAAACAAAGAAAGAGAAAGAAAGAAATATTGTTTGTTATCATGCTAAGTGAAATGAGTCAGAAAGAGCGGGACAGACATAGAATGACTGCACTCATTTGTGAAATATAAAAATGAGACTGTCATCCAAGGGCAGTACACACAAGGCCCAGGAATATTACTCCATGGGTGGTAGCCTGCCTTATTAAGATGGGGAGAAGGCAGGTGGAATAGAAAAAAGATCGATAAGTCAATGATGGTTGGAAGGATCACTCAGAATGGGAGATGTGTGCTGAAAATAGATAAAGGACCAAAGGTGATAGACCCTCAGTATCTGTATTGCAAACCATAATGCCAAAAGTAGAGAGTATGGGGTAGATTGTCTGCCATAAAGGTAGGAGGGAGACATTGGTGGTGGAAAATGGAGGTATGGGTGTTCGATCATTGTATGACTGAAACTCAAACTCAAACTCAAGCTTTCTAGCTATATCTCATAGTGATTCAATACAAAAAGAAATGTTCATATTGTATCTGCCTAAGACCATAGTGTGCCTTTCTTTTTCCCTTTTCTCATGAGTTTATATTTTTATTAAGTAATTAATTTGGTGGTGTAAGGCTTGGGCCTCACAACTGAGCCACATCCCTGACCAATATATTTAAATTTGAAATATTTGAGTCTGATTTGATAATAATCATCATTTACTCTGTGTCTTTTCAGCAGACTTAAGCCACAGTCATAGAATGTAGAGAAATGAATTTTATCAGACTTAAAAATAGATCTTCAGGTGCTGGAGAGATAGCACAGCGGGTAGGGCGTTTGCCTTACACGCAGCCAACATGGCCAACACAGGTTCGATTTCCAGCATCCCACATGGTCCCCCGAGCACCGCCAGAAGTGATTACTGAGTGCATGAACCAGGAGTAACCCCTGAGCATCGCCGAGTGTGACGCAAAAAGCAAAAAAAAATAGATCTCCGCAGATAATCAATGAAGATCAAGGCCTGGACTTGCCTTCCCCAGGCCTCGCTTATCCCTGGGCTGAGGGGAGGAAAGTTCATATAGAAGGCATTTTGTGATTATCGAGAAACTCCTGGTTTGAAGTAACATTTCTCCACCTGATTTCCTGAGTATAATATCACATTTTTCCACACCTCAGAGAGAACTATTTGAGAAAAAGCAGAGGTACAAGCGCCTGGATCCAATGATGGTGTGGCCAAATCCTGTTAATGGACTTCCTCTTGCAAAGGAGAGAAGTGGGAAGAATCGATTCCATCTGAGGTCATCTTGTCCTGGTGTGTGTTCACCACAGCTCTTCCTACTGGGAGGCAGTTTCTGCAGCCACAGGAGAAGATGGGAAGGGGGACCAAGGAGCCTGTTTTAGCATCATTCAAAACCACATATGAGCTAGAATTAAGAAGTGGACTTGTCAGTGGGAGGTTTCTGTTCTCTGTCTCTCTGTCTCTCTCTCTCTCTCTCTCTCTCTCTCTGTCTCTCTCTTTAGCTTTTTCTTTGGTTACACCCTGTTATGGCTCAGGAGTTACTCCTGGCTTTGTGTTCAGCAATCACTCCTAGCAGTGCTCAGGGGCCCCTGTGGGATATTGGAAATCAAACCTGGGTTGGCTGCATGCATGGAAAGCACCTTACCTCTGGTACTATTGCTCCAGCCCCCATCTACTGAGTGTTCTTGGTTTTAGGCTTCTAAAGTACATCATGTTTATTTGCTTTAGTAAACATGGTAGAGTGAACATCATTCCTGTGAAACCATGATAGGTAGAAGAGAAGCGGGATGATTTGGTGGTTCTAATTCTTAGGTGCATCTAAACCAACTGTCACAGAAAAGCGCATTCTTCCTTTGGTTTTCCTTTCCGTTGGCTTCTAGGAGCTGTTGACCCAGCTGCCACCACAAGGTCTAACGATCAGGATTCAGTCCTAGGACTTCCTCTAATCTCTTCTGCTGGGTCAGCACTGCAATTGGTGAGGACAGGAAAGACTTGCAGATAGATGCGGTCACATGTCACCTTTTCCTTGATATATTGTTGGGGAATAAAATGTGGGTATTGGGTTTTTGAGACACAGCTGACTGTGCTCAGGGACCTCCCCTGCAGTGTGGGGGAGGATATGCCAACCCGAAGGCCTAACCCATGATCCAGTCCTTGACTTTTGTCGTTGGGATAAAATAAATGAAGAAGAAAATATCTCTGGGTGGATCAAAATTGTGTGCAACGCAGCTTATGGCTTAACAGGTGACAGCACATTCCAGATGCTGCCCTAAGCACTGCCAAGAATAATCTCTGAGTGCGGAGCCAGGAGTAACCCCTGAACACTGCAGGTTCTGGTTCCTTTCCTCCCCCACCGCCCCCAATCTTTACAAAGGCATCAGATGTCAAACCATATGTTCTTGGCAGATTGGTAGGGACCGTCAGACTGCAGTGTGGCCAGTGGCAGAGATGCAGATGCCCGAGCTCTGGAAACAGCATAGAGGATATGAACTCTGGAGTAACGACTTTATTTTCTGGGGGTTACGTTTCTAAAGTACAACACCAATTATCAATTTTTAATTTTAGCCGTTCCCAGCAATGCTCAGGATTTCCTCCTGCCTCTGCCCTCAGGAATTTCTCCTAGTGGTGTTCAGTGGACCCCATAGGATGTCAAGGATTGAAGCTGTGTTGGTCATGCGCAAGGTAACAACAGCCTTACCTGTTATATTATATCACTCTGTTCTAACATCTAGAATATTCTATGTTAATAAAATTCCTTTCAGTGAACACCAATCCTGTTTATATTACAGAAAGATAAATGAAATGGTTTGGTGGTTCTGAATTCTCACCTATATCTGAATCACCCATCGACATGCCAACTCATTGATCCCTGGGATTTCTTTTTCTTTTGGCTCCTAGATAATGTTGGCACAGACAATAAGGATTTGGACCTGAAACTTCCTGTCTCCTCTCAGAGCTCTCTTACCCCCGTAGATAAAATTGAGGCATTGGAGATAATTCCACACTCTCCAAAGCATACTTCTATCATTTTATCACAAAGATGGTAAGGACAGGAAATAGATCGAACCCAGGTCTTCCACATGCACTGAAGACTTTTGAGCTTTTTCTGTGGCTTCCATCTTGGGGTTTTCAGCTGAGAAAGGCTATCAGAAGTGGACTGTAGACAAATGACCCTGTATCCTAAAGAATGAATTTGAAGGAGGGCTGGAGCAATAGTATGCAATAGGTTGTGTGCTTGCTTTGTATGCAGCAGAACAGGGGTTGATTTCTCGAACCACATATGGTTCCCCAATCCATTTAAGATATGATCCCTGAGTGTAGAGCTAAGCTGGAGCCATGAGCACTTCCAGGGATGTCCCAGAAAAGAAAAAAAAAAGAATGAATTGAGGGGAGCAAGTCTGGAAGCAGAAGTACCCCAGAGATGGTGTAACAACTAATATGAGTTCTATTCCAATGTGGTGTGTTAGAAAAAATAAGCAGAGAAAAAGTAGGATTACAGTGCAGGGCGGTGGGACAGGAGCGAGCCATCTGCACGTCTCTGAGTATGACTGTGACAAGAGTTGTCAACATTTGGATAGATGCTAAGAAGTCCAAAAAGATTTTAATGACAGCTTTAGTTCAGAGATTTTTGTTTTTCATCAGAATTGCAGCTATTGAAATATTTTCTCTGGCAGGTATTGCAGCCCACATGATCATGATTAGATGAAGACAAGGAAGGTCAAGAATCTGCAGAAGTAATTCTAAAAAAAAGTTTACCCTCATCCACAGTGGAGAAACCTGGGGGTGCAGCCAACTTGAAGTCAGCCACGGTATGAAGATCCAAAATGTTTCTAGTTAAGTGAGAAGTTCAGTTCTGCAGTCACTGGGAACCAAGGGGACTGTCTCCCAGACCTAGCTTCAGTGTTTCAATGCCATTAGTCAATATGGTCCACATTCCTAAGACTTGAGCTCAAATTTAGGCTCCAGAGTCACAATACCTCTGCTTTCTTTTGTCTCCAACTGACTTGAATCCACTTCTCCTCTCTCATCACTCTCTATTCACCAACATCTCACACCTTTCAGTATTTCATTTACCATGCCTGGAAAATTGAAGCGTGGAGGTAAGCCAGTCCATTATTATGTTGAAGTTTTTCTCAAAGAGTTTGAGGTTTTCTTCTCAATGCCCCAAATGCTCATGGATAGTGCTTCCCTCAGAGTTTGACAAAGTCCTTTGCGAC
Organism: Sorex fumeus; assembly: GCF_029834395.1. Classification (NCBI taxonomy): domain Eukaryota; kingdom Metazoa; phylum Chordata; class Mammalia; order Eulipotyphla; family Soricidae; genus Sorex; species Sorex fumeus. The sequence goes on along the minus strand of NW_026606501.1, from coordinate 71,593 downwards.
AGCCATTCGCGAAGTGAACTCGCTGTTGGCATCTCTGAATAATCTGAAGGACTTTGCTTACTGTCAAGCTCCTTAGGAGGTCGCTGTGAGATGTATGATAATCAGAGACATTAATGGTATCTTCCCCGGCTACTTTATGTTTGTGGAAGCTAGAGAGAATAAGGAGGTATGACACAGGATTTTCCTGTTAAGCTGGGGTCTCAAAGGGAAGAGTTTAGGGAACTTGGGTTGCTGAAGGGTTCATGAGGTCCTTCACCTGGGGGTTAAACCATGTCAGCTTGTGGGAAGAAGGGACTATTCGTTCCTGGGCTGTGTTCCTGGAGCTCTTCGGCGACTAGACACAATCTTCTACTCCTGTGCAGCCAAAGTAAAAGAGTTTTAGGGGCTGGAGCGATACTACAGCGAGTGGGGTATTTACCTTGCATGCAACCGACCCGTGTTCAAATCGCAGCATTACATACGGTCCTTCAAGCACCAGCAGGAGTAATTCCTTAGTGCAGAGACAGGAGTAACCCCTGTACATTGCAGGGTGTGACCCAAAAAGCCAAAAAAAAGGAAAGAAAGAAAAGAAGAGTTTTAGAGCAATAGTAAACAGGGAAAGGCATTGGACCTTGCACAGGGCCAATCCAGGTTCAATCCCCGGAATCCTGACTGGTACTCTGAGCCCTGCCAGGACTGATTCCTGAGTGCAGAACCAGGAGGAACCCCTGAGCATCACTGGGTGTGGCCCAATGTCCCTCCCCCACCCCCATAAGGAAGTAATATAGTGGGAAGGAATATTTAAAGAAATCATTTTCCCTAACTTGGATTGATGGAGGGTTACTGTGGCCATTCTGGTTATTTTCCTTAAATAGGAAAGAAAGATAAATGCTGTTTGAAATATAGAACATGGTAGCATATTTCATTGTTGACCAGAGCTTTCTTCTTTTTCCAGATGTTTGCCCTTGCAGCTAGAAAGTGCCAGAAGTTTATGAGTTCGGAATACATTATCTCCACTGACATTGTGGATTTACATCGTGGAGAGTTGAATTACGTTGGCAGACTTCAGTGAGAGTTGCCTTGTATCAATGCCTTTTCTTTCGACAAAAACATTGGGGGGGTGCATAGCACCCAAGGCTCAACCTGTCACATGTTAGTGATCTCTTCTACAAGGCCTGAATGTCTTCAGGGTAAGCTACAGCAATCTCCACCCCCTTTCCTCTACGGAAAACTTTCGGGATCGTTGGTAGCAGAGTATTCATAACAAGCAATAAAAATAAATTATTCAGAATCTGCCTTTGGAGCAGGCTTGTGTGGTGTTGTGAAGATTTGAAATAATGGTCGTGGGAAGGGGGAATGGTGGTGGAATTGGTGTTGGAATATTAAGTGCCATAAGTCATAGTGAACAACTTTCTAAAAATAAAATTTTAAAAAAATTGAGGATGGGAGACACCTGATAAGACAGTTTGCATGCAACTGGACCAGATTCGAATCCTGGCGCCACATTAGTTATCTGAGCAACCTCCGAGTCCCTCGTGAACATAGAGGTAGGAATAAGCCCTGAGTACCCCCGATTGTGGCTCTACCCTGCCCCTTCCCCGTTAGAACTTCTGCCCCATTAGAACTTCTTTCTGATGAAACGGGCCACTCCTGGGGCAGGGGGTGGGGTGGGACAGCAAGGTCAACTCTCAGCGGCCGTCAGGAAAGCAACCCTCACTTGATTCCAGGAGAGATCTCTGAAAAGGTGATGGTGAGCATTTGGCTATTTGACAATGAGCAAGACAGAGAGACTCCCATTCTGTACCAACATCAGCAGGGTTGCTTCCGCAGGGGAAACCCAGAAGCCATCTCACTGACTCTGTGTCCTGCTTCTAGGGCCAACCTCATGGAGACAAAGTACACACTATACAGCAATAGTATGGATCCAAACCAGTGCAGGGACTCGACAGAAAAGTGATCCATAACAGGAGCTCAGGACCATCACTTACATAAATGTGTCCTTGGTCGCCACCTCTGTCCCCAGGCTATGCTGCTGTGCTTCCACTGTGATGGGTGGATTTGCTTCAAACAGGCCACTGCCTTTTTCTTTCCTTCCTCTTTTCTCCTCCTATATAGCAAACTATTCATTTTTTTCTTTTTAGAGCTTATTTTATTTTTATAAAGCTGTTCCCAATAACTTAGTACATTGAATATTCCAACACCAAGCCCACCACCATTCTACCTTCCCACCTCCATATTTAGAATGTTTCAACCCCGGCCCCCAAAGTAGGACCTCAATAATTTAGTTTGTATTGTTCATTATGGAAATACGCTAAAAACGATCCCAAAAATGTTTCCTTAGATGAAAGTGTATGAAGATTGCTGACCCTTAATTTGTTCTGAATGCCTGTTGCATTCTCTCTCCAGCAGTGCTCCTTCTCTTTTGATTAAATAGTCGCGTGGTTTTAATTTTATATGACCAAGATTTTAATTTTACATGACCAACACCTTGTGTTAAGAAAATAGTCCTGGACTGGAGCTATAGCACAGCGGGTAGGGCGTTTGCCTTGCACGCGGCTGACCCGGGTTTGATTCCCAGCATCGCATACGGTCCCCTGAGCACCGCCAGGGGTAATTCCTGAGTGCAGTGCCAGGAGTAACCCCTGTGAAAAGAGTCTGATCCAAAGCAAAACAAAAAGAAAAGAAAAGAGAAAGGGAAAAAAAGAAAATAGACTTACCCTGCCTTTAACGACAGTAAAAAAAAAAAAAGTTCTGACTTATTTTTCTATCTAGAAAAATCAAGCGCTTGGATTTTGAAGGCCTAAGAATATGACTGTGATCATTCCAAGCTCCACTGGGAGTGAAGAGCAGGTGCTAGTTGAGTCAAAGTGTGTAAGTAGGAGCAGAGTTGCTCAGCAAAGGCTATAAACGAGCTGAATACAAAAAATATGTGTGTGTATGTAGACCTTAAAATTGAATTATAGTTAATGTAATTTGTTTGCACCAATGTTGACCTTCCTGATCTTAGTATACTCCACTATTTCACCACACCACAAATAAATCCTACTTTTTTTGCTTTTACTTTGTGCAGGGGTCTGGACCATGTGCCAGAAATCTAATCTGGGGCTCCAGAGTGCAGAGCATGTGTGTTCCAGCCCATGGAGTCATGTGCCCAGCCCTAAATGAATACTAATAATATTGTCACTCAGGGCCATTGTGAAAGTGGTTGAATTGAAAATATTGAGTCTGGAGGGAGAAATGCCAGATAACTTATTCTCATTTTTTTAAATGACTTAATTTCTCTCTCCCCCTCCCCCAAGCTTTCTGGGTCACCCTCAGTGATGTTCAGGGGTTCCTCCTGTCTCTACACTCAGGAAATAAGTCCTGGCAGTGCTCGGAAGACCCTATGGGATTCTGGGGATCAAACTCCGGGCAAGCTGCATGCAAGGCAAAAACCCTGCCCACTGTACTATCGCCCCAGCCCCCAAATGGCTTTATTTTTGACATTGTTCTGTTGGATTAGTTCTCAATAGAAGAGACCGTTCCCCTGTGCTATTCTGTACCTCAGAATGTGGAAATGATCTCTTGTGGTTCCTTGTGCAGAGCCACATACTGTTTTCCTTCACACAGATCTTCAAGATTTTTTTTTTATCTAAACAGAGAAAGAAAACCAAGGACAATATCGTTGAATAGATAAGCAGGAAACCAATTGGGAGCCTTGAGACTCAGAGCTATCACTTGCCCCAGTGGATGAAGAAGTCACAGAACAGCTTTCAGCTCATTCACGGAAATGAGCGTAAGTCCAGTGTCAGGGTTGGATGGAGCAGAAGGAAAGAGGATCTTTCAGATGGGGGAGGCCTTGTCTCTCATGAACCATTCTACTCAGGAGGGGAATGGTTTAGAAAGATTTGACTGCTTTCTAATGAGAACATTTCACAGTAGAATTTGAGTTAATTTCTTTCTTTCTTTCTTTCTTTCTTTCTTTCTTTCTTTCTTTCTTTCTTTTCATTCCTATCTTCCTTCCCTTCTTCCTTTCTTTTCTTCCTTCCTTCCTTCCTCCCTCCCTCCATTCCTTCTTTATTTCTTTTCGGGTCACACCTGGCGATTCTCAGGGGTTCCTTCTGGCTCTGCACTCATGAGTCAGAGCTCATGGGACCATAGGATACCGGGAATTAAACCCAGGTCTTCTGCATGCAAGGTAAACGCTCTCCCTGCTGGGCTCTCCCCGAGTTTGAGTTTCTGAAACTTTGTGCTGAGGCATGCAGATTTAGAGATTCTCTGGGCCCAATTGAAGGTTTCAGGTTTCAGAGAGGGACTGCTGATGAATCAAGGAAAATTTGTTTGTTTTTTTTTTTTCCTCCTTATTTGATTTTAGGGCCAAATTTAGCCATACCTGGGGGTTATTCCTTCTTTTTCCTCAGGAATCACTACTGGTTGGTCTCGGGGGACCCTATGGCATGTTGGGGATCCAAACCAGGTCTTCTGCGTGCAAGACAAAATGGCATATCAGTTGTCCTATGGCTGCAGCCTGAGATTTTGTTTCTGTCCCTTCAATACAGGTTTTTCTCCAGTCCACCTACACCAATGACCTCATGTCTTTCCTTCCCAGCTTCCCGTGTGGTCATGCAGCTTGAGCACGTGATCAAGCATGAATATCCCATGGAGTTGAGACACCTTCTGTGGACAGTACAGGCATTTGCCATTGCTCTGTCAAAGTTTGACAGAGGTTGACGGGCTCGTGAGGGCCAAGTTCGCCCCGTGCATGACTGGGATGTTGTGAGTGGAATGACAGGGAGAGGTGGGGCGATATCAGGTCACTTTGTTCCTTTAACGAGTCATTTTCAACCTGGCCTGCCGAAAACAAATTAGGTACTAGTAGGTTTTGGGGGTGAGAGAGTGGGTGAGATATGGCAGCTGGTGACAGACAGCCCCCAAGTCGGGCATCCTTCCCCGCTCCTGCAGGACTAGCAAATGTTCTCCCCCAGTGCTTGCGGCTGGTACAAAGTCTTAGGGAACGGAAACTCCAGGGATAGATTCAGTGCAGGAGGGCCACCAAGGGGATACAGAGGCAGGACTGCAGCTGCAGATGTCAAAGCAGGTATGAGACAAGCTGAACTAACAGCATCGTAGAGATTCAACCAGGAGGCTGGCAGATAGCCAGGTACCAGAGAAATGACATTCTAATCCAGACAGGGCATCCGGCAGCAGTTCGAGAGACATCACAGCCATCTGGAGGTAGATAGAGAAACCTGGAAATCAGAGAATACCTGAATTGTTTGTTTATTTTTTTTCAATTGTTCATTTAGTTTTTTAAACTTTTTTTGTTATTTGGATCTCTTCTTTTGATTTTTTCCCTTTTATTGAATCACTGCTAGATAGACCCTTACAAAACTGTCCGTGGTTAGGTATCCATCACACAGGGTTCCAATGCCCATCCCTCCAGGAGCTGCTTCAGCGTCTTTAATTCTGTCTGCAGTTCTTTCATGTAGTCCTCAGGAACCACATGCCGAGGAACAAATCTACTGTTGTGGGACCATGTCTTGGTGTTCCAGAGCTGACCATTACTCAAGGACTTGGGTGCAGGACCAGAGAGACAGTGGACTTGTACATAATGACCTACCTGTGTCATCACCACAGAAAAAAAGTCACCACATGACTTCCAAGATAGCATTTTCCCTGCCCTCTTTAAACCAAAAAGTGGGGGAAGAAAAACTTGGACTCTGTCAGTTCTGTCCATCCTGAATTGGCCAACAATGGAAGACAAATAACCCTCAGATGAGTAGAAATATGGTCACCTTTACAAAATAGCCAGGATACCCAACTCTCTTCTGTCTTCTCCTTCTCCTCTTCAGCTGGATGCCATGAGCCCAGCCTCATCCCCATCTCAGTTTTCGTTTCCATACCAGACAGCCGAGTGCAAAACCTTGATTGTGATAACACCACAAGTTTGAGGTCTCTAGGCAGATGGAAAATTGAGTTATCGGTAGTGTCTTACCCCACAATGCAGAATGAATGCCTTCAGGGGAAAAGAGCCAATTCAATGGCCGGTACAGGATCATGGGGGAAAGTTGTCTGGGACAAGGATCACGATTTTGCTATTTAGTTCTGTGATTTTTCAAAGTTTGGTTTCTGGGCTGTGCTCCCAGTGGTGCCTAGGGCTGACTCCTGGCTCTGTGGTCAGGGGGTCAGGGATCACTTCTGGCTGGCTCAAGGTCCCCTTTGGGTGCTGGGGATGGAACCCTGGTCAGCTATGTTCCAGGCAAGTGCCTTAGCAGCTCTCTGATCTCTCTATGGTTTTGTGAAATTCTTGGAGCGGGGAAGAACTGCACTGGATTCAGGATGTGAAAAAGGGCCTTGTTCAAGGAAGGCAGTATATTGACAACCAAGCTGTTGGCCTGAGGGGATGTGTCTTGAAAATATTTCAAACATGGCAACAGCTCAACACCTCACCGACAAGAAGATGGAGAAATGGGAAATGATATTTTAAAGATGTTTACTACTTTTTTAAATCTCCCTGGCAAGAAGACTAGCTACTTTGGTTCTAACCTTCTCAAAGGAGTGACATTATTCCTGCCTCAGTGCAAAGGTAGTCATTTGGGTCTCGGTTCTAACAGAAAAAGTGGTTGATGTGGGTTTTGCTGTTTTCCATAATGTCTTAGATGTTTACCTTTCTGTTTACTAGGGAATGCATAAGATAGGAACTTAAGGTTTTTCTGTTTCAAAGAAAACCCTACATCTTTACAAAGGAAACGTTGATCTGGGTCTTTGCTCTAGGAGAGAGAATGGTTAATTTACGTCTTACTTTTCCTGATCAAGTGGGAAATATTTTTTTCTTAAGAAAAGTAAGTAGTGGGCCTGGAGCAATAGCACAGCGGCTAGGGCGTTTGCCTTGCACTCAGCCAACTCAGGTTCGATTTCCAGCAACCCATATGGTGTCCCCTGAGCTTTGCGAGGGGTAATTCCTGAGTGTAGAGTCAGGAATAACCCCTGTGCATCGCTAGGTGTGACCCAAAAAGCCAAAAAAAAAAGACAAATAAGAAGTGTCAGATCTGTGCCTGAACAAAAAGAATTGGCTTTTTTGGTCCTGCTGTGATAAGAGGTAAGTTTTAAATGTCCAGTGCTTCCCTTCGTCTCTGCCTAGAAATTTTCCATCTCTGCCCAGGGGGTGATTTCAGATTCTGCTGAAGGAGCTTCAAGTTCAGCCTTGAATACTGCCCCCAAGTCCTGAGATAGTGCAGGTTTGAGGAGACCTTGGCAAGGGGTGAATCCGCAGCCCTGCCCAGAGGCTACAGGTCTGATGTCTGCTGGTTCCTGAGGGATGAAGCCACCACTGGGCTCTGAATTCTCATCCCTGGACTAGTGGGGGCTCAAGTTCCAACAGTTTTTCCCCCAGTATCCCATTGAGTAGGGGGGAAATTTCAAGGACCCAATATCTGCTACCGGTCTCGGGATTGTGGCTTCTTCTGGAGCCAGGACGCTTCTTAATCCCAACTGAGAAACGGGTTCTGGGATAAGTGAGAAGCAGTTCCTGGGCCTCTGAGTGGGGATTTTCACAGCCTCCCACCTCCCAAGGGGTGGCCCTGGGCACAGGGAATCTCCCTGAATTCACCTCTCCCTGGAAATGAGAGCTCCTGGAGAGTGCAGGTTCTGACAAGGAGGAGCAGGGACTTCTTGGGTGGGCAGAATCCTTTGACCTGACAGGTCTGTTCTCCAAATCTCCAAATAGTGACTGAAAATTTACTTAAAGTTTCTCAGAGAAGAAGTGTAGCTGGGTGTGGCCCCCAAATAAAACAAACAGGAAAAAAATTCAATAGAAAAAAGATGATAATTTTTGGTGTCAGTACAGTACAGTGGGTAGGGTGCTGGCCTCAATGTGGCTGACCAGGTTGCATCCCCAGCATCCCATAGGGTCTCCCTAGCTGCCTGAGCACAGAGTCAGGAGTCCTGAGCATTTCTGTGTATGGACTCCATTGCCACCCCCCCAAAAAAAATTCCAAAACACAAAAAACAACCTGTCTCCAAAAAATATCAAATAGGTTACAGGAAGGGGGTGTTCCATGCAAAGTTCCCTGTGGATAGTAGGTCTTGGGACAGCGTTCAGATCACACACAGCCTTAGGGACCTGCCTCAAGTTCGAATTCAGTTTGTTCCTTGTCGGGCCTCACCCGTGGGCCTTTCCCTAACAGCCAGGACTTGGGTTCCAGGAGGAGGAAACTATAGCTTCAAGGACTTCCAGCCTTGGGGTGCTCCCAGCAGCTGCAGTGCCTCCCAGGAAGCCAGAGGTCCTCTCACTTTGTCTCCATGACAAGCCCCAGGCTTCCCAGTAAGGGACAACAGTACTAAGGCCTGGTGGAAGTCACTGCCCAGCTGGAGCAAAGTCCAGCAGGGAGGGCGTTTCCCTTTCATGTGGCCAACCTGGATTTGATCCCTAGCTGCCCATAGGGAGCCCCTGAGCACCGCCAGGAGTGATTCCCCTGAGTGCAGAGCCAGGAGGAATCCCTGAACATCACCAGGTGTGAACCAAAAAGAAAAAAATAAGAGGGGGAAAAATTCCCCAGAGGGGCAATGTCAGAACTGCGAGAAAGGATCTGGCTCAGACACACCCCATAAGCAGAGCCCCAGCTTTGCATAATCGCCTGCAGGTTTCGCAGACAAAGAGACAAAGATGTCTTCGGCAATCCTTGATGCCCCCGCCCCCCCATCCCTCAGGGACAGAATCTAGGGGTACAGAGGCAAACAGTGGGTGTCCAGATATCATTTTTAGTGGATTTCCATAACGAGCAATACAAACTAAATTATTGAGGTCCTGCTTTGGAGGCCGGGGTGGAAACATTCAAAATATGGAAGTAAGAAAGTAAAATGGGTAGAGTGGTGGTGGGCTTGGTGTTAGAATATTCGATGAGGTAAGTTATTGACTGGAGCGATAGCACAGCAGGTAAGGCGTTTGCCTTGTGCGCAGCCGGTCCGGCCGAGCCGGGTTCGATTCCTCTGCCCCTCTTGGAGGGCCCGACAAGCTACCGAGAGTGTCTTGCCCACATGGCAAAGCCTGGTAAGCTACCCATGAGGTATTCTATATGCCAAAACACAGAAACGATAATTCTCACGATGTATATGTTACTGGGCCCGCGAGCAAATCGATGAGCAATGGGAGGACCGTGACCGTGAAGTTATTGAGAACAGCTTTATAAATTAAAATAAAACCTAAAAAGAAAAAAAAAAGAATGGTTGGCTACAGAGGAAGAGAGACGAGGAAGAAAAGGAAAAGTTAGCGGCCTGTTTGAGAGAAATCCACCCATCAGTGTGGAAGCACAGCAGGATGGCCTGGGGACAGAGGCACCACCCAAGGACACACATAAGTGATGGTCCCAAGTTCTTGCTGTGTGGAGCACTTTTCTGTCGAGTCCCTGCACAGGTTTGGATCCATACTGTTGTTGTAAAGCGTGCACTTGCTTCTGAAATGGATGGACCTGGAGAGTATCAATTGCCCCATCCTAAGTGGGAGGAAACATCACGGGCATTAGCCCAAGGATATGGAGAAAGGGAAGGGTGACTTTGCTTGTACCCCAATCTCAGCAGGAAACTATCAGGGGCCTCCACGACTCTCACAGACTCTTGTTTGCTCAGTAATTTCGGTTTTGAGTGGAAAAATAATAGGTTTTTATTGATGTGTTTGTTTTGGGGCCACAAAATTCGTGCTCTGAGGTAACTCCTGGCTCTGAGCTGGAGGATTACTCCGGGGATGTTCGAAGATGATCCAGCTCAGGTTGACTGTGTGCCAGGCACTGCCTTACCTGCTGTACTGTCACTCTGGCCCCAGGGAGTAAGGTTTTGGGGTGCATATATCAGAGGTGAGAAATCTGTGCTCCCCAGGAAACCTCAGGGCACCCGGGATCTTGGATCATTAGAGGTCCATAAACACTTGCTCCAGACCTCTTGGCGGATCCTGGCTCCTGGAAATGGCTGAGTTCCCCCACAAGCTGATTTCCAATCTTCCAGTTTTCTCCTGCCAGTCATAAATTATTTTACTTACCTCATGCCTGTCGCCCCAAGTCCTGCAACTCCAGAGATCATCTGATCCGCTATCAGATAAACTGGCTCAGCTGCTGTACATAGGGCCAATTTCTTGGTCCCACCCTAGTCAGGGAACGTGGGGGCCCCAGGAAAACTCAGCACCCAACTTTGTCAGCAGGAAGTCCATTCGGAAGATGGGTTTTTGCTCTTGATCCTGAAAGGAATTATGGGTACAGGCTGCCAGCGGTGGGGAGTGTGTGTGTGTGTGTGTGTGTGTGCATGCGTGTGTGTGTGTGTGTTTGTGTGCGTGCATGTGTGTGTGCATGTGTGCGTGTGTGCGTGTGTGCGTGCATGTGTGTGTGTGTGCGTGTGTGCGTGTGTGTGTGTGTGTGAAGGGAAGGCTTGGGTGGGAAAAGGTTAAATCCAACAGCACAACTGATTGCTTTAAAGGGTTGTGTTCAGTCTTGCTTGCTGTAATATTATCCTGTCACAACAGGTCATGGAGAGCTGGGAGGGGCGGGGGCAAAGTAGCAAATAATAGGAACACACTCTGCTCTCCCGAGCTGGGCAACACTCTCTTTGCCCCTCACCCCTGGCCACAGAGAGAGCAGGGTAGCCAAGGGTCATGTCCATGTACACATGACTGTGAATAGAGATGATGGGAAGCTCAGGGGCCAGGGAGCTTGTAGGGGACAGTACCAGACAGGTCCAGCAAGAGAAGCAGCAGGGCCCAACAGCAGTAGCATAAAGGACAGATTTCAGACCAGGACAGAGAAGGGCACAGAGACAAGACTCATCATGCACTGGAGATGGCAGGCATTGAGGGACAGGACCAGGCCATTGTACATTGGAGGTGAGCAGATGGCGAGTGACAGGACTAGGCCATCATACTCAGGACCGGCCATCAAGGGACAGGACGTCGTACATGGGCAGGAGATGCTTGGACTTTGGGGTGGGCCAAAGTACGTTTTTTTTTTCCTTGGCTGACTTGAATGTACAATAAACTCACTTATTAAGGCTTTGTTACTGTGTTTGGCATATCGAATACGTCACAGGGAGCTTGCCAGGCTCTGCCGTGCGGGCGAGATACTCTCGGTAGCTTGCCAGGCTCTCCGAGAGGGGTGGAGGAATTGAACTCGGGTCGACCATGTTGGCTGCGTGCAAGGCAAACGCCCTACCGCTGTGCTGGAGCGATAGTACAGCAGGTAGGGCGTTCGCCTTACACGCGGCCAACATGGCCGACCCGAGTTCGATTCCTCCGCCCCTCTCGGAGAGCCCGGCAAGCTACCGAGAGTATTCAATATGCCAAACACAGTAGCAACAAAGTCTCCAATGGAGACGTTACTGGGCCCGCTCGAGCAAATCAACGATCAACGGGAGGGCCTTTACCTTTTTACCTTTTTTATTAAGACTTTGAAATTTGTGTGGAAATGGCTCATTCAGTTGCCCTAGAGACTCAGGAATGTGTCCTCTCTCGGGATAACTGGACTCCCTAAGGCACAGACCTCATGAGAAAGTGTGTCCTCTGTAGAAGTGGAGGGTGTCCTGAGAGCGTCCACTTGGTAGTTCAATCTCCCTTGTCCTGTGCTTCAGTTAAAGTTAATCACTTCAGGTATCTTTTCTGGGTTTTTTCATGCAAATGTGAGCATGCATTTGTCATTCCCCACTCTTTGTGTCTGAGAGATTGTGTACTCTCTACGGGGTGTGGGTGCAGAGCTGCACCTCCCTTACTCTATCCTGGAGATGATCCAGCCACAGGAAAAGTCCTTCAGCCCTGCACATGCTCTCGTGCTTCACTATGGGCAGTCCCTCCAGTTTGCATGTTAATTAGATAAGAGCCGAGTGAGTGCTCTGCATGCCAGAGACCCAGGTTCGATCCCGGGACTGCCTGGTCCCCCACACACTGTCAGGGGTGACCCATGAGCCCCCCCAGAGCACAGTGCTGGAAGCAGAAGACAAGAAAGGGTTAAAAAAGAAATTGGACCAACTCAATTTTTAAACAATTATGCTTCAATTGAATCACAGTGAAATATAGTTACAAAGTTGTTTATGATTGGATTTCAGTCTTGTGATGTTCTAACACCTTCCCTTCACAAGTGTACATTTCCCACCAGCGGTGTCCCCAGTTTCCTGACCCCCGTCCTCCATCTCCATGGCAGGCACCTTTCTCCTCTCTCTTTGTCTCTGCCTCTCTCTGCATTTTCTGTCTCTGTTTTCTTCTCTGTCTCTGTCTCTAGCATTGTCTTTGTGTCTCTCTCACCTTTTGGGCCAAGCTGTTCTGAGTCCATACCATGTTTCAGGAATTCATGTGACTTTATTATTTTTTTAAAACTTTTTTGTTTTGAAAAGGGAATACCCTGCCACAGAGGCGGGGTCATGTGGGGACTGTTGGGGCGGGAGGGTGCGAGAAATACTGGCACCATCTGTGGTGGTAAATGGGCACTTGTGGAGAAATACGTACTCAAGCATTGTGTGACTGAAACACAGGCACGAATGTTTGTAATTCTGTAACTGTACCTCATGGTGATTCTCTAAAATTTTTTAATTAAATAAATTACCTTTTAGACCTCAAAAAGGAAAAAAGGAAAAAAAAAGTTTTTGTTTTGTTTTTAGACCATGCCCAGAGATTTTGAGGGGGTGACTCCAGCCTCTGCATTTCGGAATGCTTGGGAGCCCATATGGAAAGCTGGGGTTCTAATTCAGGTCAGTCACATGCAAGGTCAATGCCTAACTCGCTGTACTAACACTCCGGCCCAATTCCTGGGACTTTAATCCTCCCTTCTCCTCTGCATCCTCAACTCCCAGCACTTTATACCTTTACACCTGATACCCGCTGCATCCTGAATTTCTTTTGAACTCTGCAAATAATCCTAAACTGCTCATTGAACACTTCCATTTGCACTATCCTCAGCGGTATCATCCAACACAACAATCTCTCATCCCATGTTATATTATTTTTTTCTTTATTGGCAGGAGATTTTTCGTTTTTTTTTTCTTTTTGGATCACGGTGAGATACAGTTACAAAGCTTTCATGATTGAGTTTCAGTCATACAATGATCAAACACCCATCTCTCCACGAGTGCAAAATTTCCACCAATGTCCCCACTATCCATCCCTCCACCTTCACCCCATTCTATGCTCTGCCTCTGTGGCAGGCACCTTCCTTCTTACTCTCTATACTTTGGGGCATTATGGTTTGCAATACAGATACTGAGGCCATCAAGTTTGTTCCTTAGTCTACTTTCAGCACACACCTCCCATCCTGAGCAATCCCTCCAACCATCATTGACTTTGTGATACCTTCTCTATCCCAGCAGCCTTTTCCCACAGCACATGAGACCAGATTCCAACTCCTGACCCATGTCTGCACTGTCCTCTGGTGTTAGTCTCATATTATGGTATTTTACATTCCACAAATAAGTGCAGTCATCCTATGTCTGTCCCTCTCTTTCTGATTCATTTCACCTAGTACCACACTATTTTTCATTGTACAGCAGTAGGGTGTTTGCCTTGCACGCAGCCAGCTCAGCCAAACCAGGTTCGATTCCTCTGCCCCTCTCGGAGAGCCCGGCAAGCTACCGAGAGTATCTATTAAATGGAATATGTCAAACAGAGTAACAACTTAATCACTTAATCACTTAACTTCCCGTTAGTCGTCAATTTGCTCGAGCGGGTGCCAGTAACGTCTCCATTTGTCCCTGTCGCGTGCTAGTATAGCCCAATGGCATCTGTTCGCTCCGGGAGCATGAAGGGCCTCAAACCGATCGTTCATGATCTTGAGGAAGAAGTCTGACCATCTGGAAGGTGGGCGACCACGCGGTCTTTTGACATCCCATGGAATCCAGTCGGTAACAGCTCTAGTCCAGCGGTCGTCTTTAAATCTCATTACGTGACCAGCCCATCTGATTTTCGACACCTTGGCAAATGAGACAGCGTCCCTGATCCCTGATCGTCGACGGAAGTCAGAACTCCAGATTCTTTCTCTCATTTGAGTGAAACGTGATATTCCAAGCATAACTCTTTCTATTCTTCTTTGAGAGACCTGAATAGCGTTCTCATCTTGTTTGCGTAGGGCCCATGTCTCTGAGGCATATGTTAATGCAGGAAGAACAGTGGAATCAAAGAGATGTGCCCGGAGCCGGAGGTTCTTCGTCCTCTTAGCTATTTCTTCGACGTTCTTGAAGGCGTTCCAAGCCGCTCTCTTCCTCCTGCGCAGCTCGGGTGCCAGATCATTTGTCATGTTGACCTCTCGACCTAGGTACACATAGCTGTTGCATTCGGAGATGATCGTTCCATTGAGAGCGAATGGGGCATCAGGAACAAGGCTGTTTCTCATAAACATTGTCTTCGTAAGATTCAGCTGTACTCCTACCTTTCCACACTCACGGTCAAAGTCGGCCAGCATTTGTGCTGCTTGGCTGATGTTTGGTGTTATTAAAACAATGTCATCAGCAAAGCGGAGGTGGTGTAGTTGCTGACCATCTATCTTCACTCCCATTCCTTCCCATTCCAGTCGTCGCATGATGTTCTCGAGGGTGGCACTGAAGAGTTTCAGTGAAATGGTATCACCCTGCCGAACCACTCTCTTGACATCAACGATCACTTCTTTGTAGAATGGTGAGATCCTAGTAGTGAATCCGCAATACAGCTCACGGAGGATCCTGATGTATTGGGCTTGAATGCCCTGATTGGCTAGGGCTTCAATGACCGCTTCCATCTCAACAGAATCAAAGGCCTTCTTTAAAAAAATGAACGTTAAACAGAGCGGCATCTTGAACTCCCGAGAAACCTCAATGAGCTTGGTTATTGTGTGGATATGGTCGATGGTGCTGAATACTTTGCGAAACCCGGCTTGCTCGCATGGTTGTCCTTCATCTAGTGTTCTGCCAATCCTATTTAGGATGACTCGAGTAAACAACTTGTAGATGACAGACAATAGGCAGATAGGGCGATAGTTGCCAATGTCATGGATGTCTCCCTTCTTGAACAGTAGTACTGTCCTGCTGCTTTTCCATTGGGACGGAACCTTGCATTCAGACAGGTAGCGAGTGAAGAGCCGAGCCAGTGTATTGATGAGTACTGACGGCAGGTTCTTCAGGTGTTCAGGTTTGACGTTGTCTGGGCCGGGTGCTGTTTGTTTCTTTACTGACAAAATGGCGTGTCGGATTTCGGAAGGGAGAATGTTGGGAATGACATATCCATCCTGTCGAATTTGGTATGTCGGCAAGTGGACATGGCTATCAAAGATATTTGAGTAGAAGTCATGGATAATCTTCTCCATTGCTTTTCTGGAGGATGTGATGGATCCATCAGGACCTCGGAGGGTAGTTATTTTGATCTTATAGTTGGCGAAGGACAGTTGGGCGTTACGAATACTTTTCCCCGCTTCTGCCGCATCTACCAGTACTTCTGCTCTTCTCTCTTTTAGGTCTTCCTTGATCGCATCTCTGCACTGCTTTGTGAGCTCGGACTTAGCTTGCGGTTGTCTGAGGCATGCGCCAAACCACGCTGGCGAATTAGCTCAAGAGTTTTCGAAGATAGGCGATTTTTTGTGGCTATCTCTCTCTTGGCGTTCCTCGCACTTTCATGGAGGTGCTGAACCAGTATTCCTTGTCAATGTTGTCAACAATGGCATCTTCCCATGTTGCTGCAATAGTACCAAAGAGTTCCCAGTTGGTGGTCATTCTGGGAGTTCTCTTTTTGAACTTTGCAGCCCTTTCTCCCCGCACTGTGAAGTAGAATTTTGCACGAAGGAGACGGTGGTCCGATCCCGTTCGAAATTTTGGGACAACAGCGACATCAGTCAGGCAAAACCATCGATTGGATATGATGTGGTCTATTTTGTTGTGGAATCATCCACCGGGAGACTCCCATGTCCATCGTTTAGATTCTGCCTTCTGGAACTGTGAGTTACCATGAATGGTCTTGGTCGACATGATGAACTCAGACAGTCTCTCACCCTGTTCATTCCATTCTAGGCCATGGGTCCCGATGTGAAGTTCTTCAGCTGATCTTCTCGGTCCTATCTTGGCATTAAAATCACCCACAATGATCTTGTAGAAGGTGTGGTCTTCTTTATAGAACTTCTCTAGCTCCATGTACAACTTCTCGATTTCTCTTTCATCATAATGAGATGTTGGTGCGTAGACAAAGAAGATAGAAACTGCAGGCAGTGAGCCACATCTATTCAAATGTAAACGTCCGATTTGATTTGTTAGGCATTCGAATGAATCAATGCTCTTGGCCAAGTTTGTGTTGACAAGGACACCGACGCCTCCAACACCTCTTTTATCGCATGTTCCGAGGAACAATTCTTCTCCAGTGTCGAGAACGGCATGGTGAGATTCGTGCCTTCTTGTCTCGGTCAGACCAATGATGTCGTACTTGATCATTCGCGCTTTTACGATCAGGTCCTCGATGGATGCATCTGATGCTAGCGTACGTGCATTGAAAGTACAGACGATCATTTTTGTCTTCCTTCATTGTGGCAGCCTACGTCGGCCTTGAGATTTTGTCGGCCTCTCCTTCCTCATCCTTCTCAGTGCTGCCATGTCGATGAAGCCTTCAGGGTCAGGTGAATGAGAACAGTTGTAGTTACGGGTTTTGGCATATCGAATACACAGCGGATAGCTTGCCAGGCTCTTCCGTGCAGGCGGAATACTCTCGGTAGCTTGCCAGTCTTTCCGAGAGGGATAGAGGCTTTGGGGGCGACCTCTAATCACCCTTGTAGGTGTTACCATATTTGAACCCTATCAAATATGGTACGACAATTCCGGAAGATGGGTATTTAGTGTCTTAGGATGTATCCAGAAAGTGTCCTGGAGTGTGGCGATGGCTGGGTAGTGGAAGTAGTGTCGAGAGTGGGAGTCTGCCAGTGGGGTATTTATCTGGGTAGGGTGGGTCTACTGTGCGCAATTCGATCCCTGGGTGGTTGATGGAAGCAGACAGAGCAGGGTAGGGTGGGGCTCCTGATTAGAATCCCTTTGTCACCTGTGGTGGTGGGAGCAAGCAGAGAAGCTCTGTCCCTGTGTCCACTGAGCCTGGAGTCCAAGGTCTCAGAGTTCCGCTTATCTTGTTCTGTGGGTCTTCAGTCGTGCGTGGGTCTCGACCGGAGCTGCCACACAGGTCTGGAAAGCGTCCTGGAGTGTGGCGACGGCTGGGTAGTGGAAGTAGTGGAGTAGTGTTACTCTCACAGTAACAACAAGTCTCAAAAAATGGAGACATTACTGGGCCCCCTCAAGCAAATCGATGAACAATGGGAGGAGAGTGGTCATTTAATATCCGGTCAAGTGGCAAGAGAGATTATATAGTGGGTAAAACATGATTACACTCGGCTGACCCAAGTCTGATCCCATGCACCTCATATGGTTCCCGATACAGGAGTAAGCCCTGTGATACCCTTCTCCACAAAAAAAAACCCATAAAATCCAGGTGAACTACCTACATTTCAGAACTGAAATGTCTCGATGTGCCCAGTGAGCACTGTTGGACAAAGAAGCAAAAAGAATGGGTTGGGGTGTGTGGTCAGTATGCAGAACATACAGGCTGGAGTTCTGATGCCCTGAGCACCACTGGATGTGCCTCTCAAAAACTTCAAGAAATATCCTGACTGGGCTGGAGGGAGGGAGGGAGGGAGGGAGGGAGGGAGGGAGAAAAACGTCTGCTATGGAGGCAAGCTGGGGTGGGTGGGTGGGGGTGATGGACAGGAACTTGGGACAATGGTGCTGGGAAATGTACACTGGTGGAGGGATGGGTGTTGGAACACTGTATGACTAAAAATCTAATCATGAACAGCTTTGTAAGGGTCTATCTCAAAGGAATTCAATAATAAAACCTTAAAAATAAATAAAATAAATCTCCAGCCTATAACCTATAGCTCCAACATCTTTTTTTTGCCTGTAGAGTTCTCGGCTCAGGTACCTAAATCTTTAGTCTTCATTCTCTTACCAATTCTCTTTCAGATGGAGGTTGTTTGTCCAGCAGATCCGGGTCAGACTATGGGCTTATTTTTGTATTTGAGGGGTGGGGTAGGGGCATCACTGCTAGTGCTCTGGCGATACTCCCAGTCTAGTGCTCAGTGGCAACTGTGGAAACGTGCTGCAGGAGATCAGATCAGAGTCTCCCATTTACAACATATGCATTTGACCTTTTGAGACACCTCCCTGGCCAGACTGTTCAGCCCAATAGGCAGGGATATATTTATTTTTGTATGTGTGTATGTTTCTTTACATCTACCTGGCATAGAGCTGAGCACATCATATGTGCTTCATGAATGGGGGATAAAATAAAAAAGATGAGGAAAGAGGCCCGTAAAAGGAGAAATTCAAGGTCAAAATCTATAGCCAACTCATTGAAACTCACTGTTATCTCCCTGGGAGTAGATTATCCTTAACTTCCATTCACTTTAGTTTGTATAACGTTTCACTGAACATGCAGGAAGCCAGTCCTTCATTTTCCTTTAACTTGGACTAAGGGAAGTTACTGGGTATCTGCTGCTAAGAACATCTAGAACTAGGGCCTGAGTGATAGCACAGCTGGGAGGGCGTTGTCCTTGCAGAAGGCCAATCCGGAGTTCAATTCCTGGCATCCTATAGAATCCTCTGAGCACTGCCTTTATCAGAAAATAAAGATACCCAGAGCCTTAAAGAAGCTCTCATGTGAAAATTGTGTGGAGAACGTTCTGGAAACCAAGTGTTCTGTTTCCATCAAAATCTACTATATGCATTTTATGGGGTTGCTATAAGAAAGTTCTTTCTTTGTCTTCACATAGTTCTTTTACTGTATCTATGCCCACATCACCTTTTATACGGTCACCAGGAACATTGAGTTAAGGCCCACCTCAAACACCTCATTGGAATATCACCCCCTAAAAAATCATTCTTATGTCAGTGGGCCCCACGGGTAGCATATGTGAAGTTGCCAGGAGAAAGACGGTCACTTTCTCCCCATCCAACTCTGTCACTCGGGAACCAGGGGTACTGGGGTTTTGCCTTGCCTTGCAGAATAGATTTTCAGGACTAGATAAGCAGTGAAGTGAAACACATTTTACTTGGATGTTTTGAAGGAAAGTAGGGAGAGAAAGTGAGAGAAAGTAGAGAGCAATGCACTCAAGAGAGAACCCGGGCTTCTTCAGGGACAGAGAGAGCCCTACACACACTCCAGCATTAGACCTGAAAGCAAGAAAGTCCACATCTCAAGAGGGGAAATGCGGGTGACACATGTGCTCGGTCACATTGGCACAAGCAGTACATGGGCTCGGGCAGCATATGTGCGACCTTCCCTAGTTCAAGGTGGCCTTTATAGATTTTCTCCAACCTGCCCCCTTGTGGGGCTTTGACCTAGGTCAAAGTCCCGTTGATAAGGAGATTGCCTAGGCAGATTGTGATTGGTGATGACCTTCTTTGAAATTTCTTTCCTGGCCTTTTGTTTCTGCAGGAGCTTCTCTGGGTCTGTTGCTGGCCATAGGTGAGTGCGTGATCAGGCCTTAGTTCCTGTTTTCTGCAAGGTTGGCCTTCACAACTTCAGAGCTATTCCCAGGAAATTTACGGCCTTTACCTTGGGAGGGGGAATCTTTCCTATATGCCTGCATGCCTACATCAATTCCCTCCAAACTATTAGGAGGTGCTGGACGTTAGGACATTAGGAGACCTCAACCCTGGCCCCAGAGGAGCGACGCCTGAGTGCAAAGGCAGGAATAAATAAGCCCTGAGCACTGCTGACTGTGTCTCCCTCCCCAAAGATGCAAATCCTAAGGCTCCCAGTGCTGCCCAGGTAGCTGATTACTCCATCTGGTACCAGGGTACCATGTGATACTGGAGGTGAGCCCAGAAAAACCATCTACAGGCAGAGAAAGCCTTGAACACAGGGATCACTGAAATCTCTCACATCTGTCATTCATAAACCTAATCCCACTGACATAGCGCTTTCTGCTCAATACACAAAACAAGTACTTTTTTGTAGGGGCGGGGGCAAGGCACAACCGGAAATCCCCAGGAGTTACTTTTGGCTCCGCAGGAAGGATCACTCCAGGTGGGCCTGGGAGGGGAAGGGATCATATCCAGGTCATACCCTGCAAGGCAAATGCCCAGCAGTCCCTAAAATCTGAATTTCAATTTACCTTGAATGCATCATTCAATCTCCCCCAGGCCTTGGGTGGGATACACAATGCCTCCATTATCTCTGGGTTCCTCAGGGCTTGCCCTTTGACCATTTTTTTTCATTTTTGTGTCCCACCTGGGTGATGCTCAGGGATTTCTACTGAATATGCACTCAGGAATTACTCTGTGAGTGTGGTGCTTGGGGGAATCCTATGGCAAACACTCTGCTTCAACCTTTTGATGTCTTAAATATACACTCCTAGTTCATTATTTATGTTACAGTTCTCAAGTTCAAATTAAACTGGTGACTTCAGTACTATGAGGGAAAGGGAATTGCTGATCATTGCAATTCAGGGAAACACAAAGAACTTCCCATTCTTACACTCTTAAGAGTTTTTTCCACTGTGTATTTTCATATGCCTACTAAGGCCTGAGTTCCTGGTGAACCTGAATTAACCTCCTGAGTTACCTTCTATAACAAACCATAATAATAATAGTAATGATTACTATTTCCTATGCCAGTGTTCCAGCACTTGGACTTGTTGTGTATGTTAACCTGTAAATAATGGGTCCTTTTTTCTTTTTTGGGGGTTCCCACCCAGAGATGCTCAGGGGTTATTCCTGGCTTTGCACTCACGAATCACTCCTGGCTCTGCTCGGAGGACCATATGGCATGCTGCAAATCGAACCTGGGTCGGTCTCATGCAAGGAAAAATCCCTACCCGCTGTGCGATTGCTCTAGCCCCTGTAAATAATGGGTCTTGATGATGGAATTCATGTGAAAACTGATTAAATATGAACTAAGTAAATGGGTACCCAGACCACCCCTCGATAACAATTATCAGTGTCACTCTTTTTGTTTTCTTTTGTATTTTTGGTCAAACCCAGAGATGCACAGGGGTTACTCCTGGCTCTGCACTCAGAAATTACTCCTGGCTCTTCTTAGGGGACCCTATGGAATGCTGGAAATTGAACCCAGGTTGGCTGCATGCAATGTGAACGCCCTACCCACTATCACTCCAGCCCAATGTTTCATTTTTGCTTGGACTTGAGGCAGAGACCCCGGTTGGCGGGGTTTATGATAGAGATCAACTAGGATGTTGCAGTGAATCCTTTGGAATGGAAAAAAAGGCAAACCTCCACATTTCAGGCCTTCCTCTATTATGTTTTGAGGAGTCACACCTGCTTTGCTCAGGCCATACTCTTGGCTCTAAGCTCATCCAGACCTGCGAGAGAGGACATAGGTATCCTTATGGGGATCTGGACTTTGAATCCCGATCAGTCTTACGCAATCAAGCACCTTCCCGCTATATCAGCTCTGCACTCCTAGTATTCAGATTTTCATTAGATTTCCCTAAGCATTGAGGATAAATATTTCTGAAAAGTTTAGGATAATAGCCCTGTCATTGTTCTTTAATAGGGTGGATTAGATATAGTTGAAATGGTCTTGACTCTGCACAGAAAGATTTTTGATGGTTCTATGAAAGGATGGTACAGGCCCCTTGATCAAAATATTTTACAAATGGTGGGAACCTGGCAGATGCCCAAACTCCCATCTCAGCAGGTAATAGCATCACCTGTGATGACTAACTATAAAGGGTGGTCACATTCCTGTAGTGTGTTTTCAAGTGGCAGGGTGTTCAGTGTACAGTGCTCTCAGACGTTCTTCCAAGCCTTTGGTACTGTCCATTGTCTTTCCAGCTCTCTGGGTTGCTGCTAGGACAGTTCCTCTGCATCTTCAGGGCTGGCTTCAGAGACACTGCACCCATCTTGATTAATGACTTCCCAGAGAACTCATTGTCCCAGGAGCCATTCAAAACCGACTTGTCTGTTTTACTTTGAATCAACCTGCTTTTGTTTTTATGATGGACATGTTGGAGAGCATTTGTTCTATGTTTGACCAGTACAGGACCAAGGGACTCTACCTTAACTTGCTGCCCTGAACTCCCCGACCAGCCCCTCCAGCACTTGCCTCTCCTCTTTTTTATTCGAGCTCATTCCCTTTGCACTGGTTCACCTGGGCTGCCATAATGGTCTGTCTGCACTTGGAACCTGGCACGTTAAGGCTCCTTGGTACAATGGATGATGTCACAGATGGGAGTCTTCCATGTGCACCTTTACTTCCTAATGACGTCAAGTGGATCAGGCCTCCTACAGGCATGTGTTTAAAGGACAAAATGATACTTCAGTCGAAGGGGGGCACTGAAGGCCAATTAGTGGCAGGACATGAGGACCTCTCACCTCCAGTGCCTGTAATGTGATCAACGTGATCGTGCCAGCTTTTGGCACACTTTTATGGTTGTTTTTCACTCTCCCTCATCCAAATCCAGTGGTTTCCTGGGGTCTTCCTAGCTCCAGAGGCTTTAGGAGAATGTAGAGCTTTGCTGCTTGCATTGGGAGTATTTATCACAGCACATAGGTCTCGGGTGTGAGCTTGGGGGGCATCTTCGTCTCCAGCTCTGCGATGGGGCAGCATGAACTGGGTGTGGAGCTGAACATGGGGGGCTGTGGGTCTTGAGGATGCCGGACCTGCTGATGGAGGAAGTCTTGACCATCCCAACCTTCTCAACCAGGGGTTGTACCGGGCCCTGTCCCGCAGCTTTCGGTGTAGACGTGTATGCAGAACTGCCAGATCACTTTGAGGGGCAGCTCCTCGGCCCCCAATGGTGAGGGACCCTGTTGAAGCCTGTCTTTTTCATTGGCACCTGCCAGGAAGAATCCTGGGGGCCTGGTCCTAGCATGTGGCTGAGGGTTGTAAATGAATGAACAAATGAACGTTGGGACTCAGAGAGATGGTCTTGGCGGCTGTTGGCAAAGTATTTTTGTGAATTTTATTTCCTTCGTTAATACAAAGACTCTCTGTTCGACATGATATCTCTTCAGCTCATCCCTCTCTATCTATCCCAGACCTGGCGACCCCCAGCTGTCTGGATCACCTGATCCTATCCCAAAAATGAGGAAAAATGAATCTTCCTGAGCAGGCAAGTACCTGGTCAGGAATATTTGAAGCCTGGCCCTTTAAGGCTCTGGGCAAACGTGCCGGTGACGTCACAAAATCCGCGACCTTTATCCACCGGGGCTTGGCGTTCTGTGCAGAAGTGCCGGCGGGCCTCGTGGTTGCGGAAGGTGAGGAGCGGGCGAGGGGTCACCCAGGGGGGCAGGGGGGGGTCCCCGAAGGTCGGTTTCCCCGCCAGCCGTGGAGTGGTCGCTCTGAGCGCCTGAACCTCCGCGGTCTCTGCCTTGTGGGCGGTGGGGTCGCTCCGTGGCGGTGGCCCGGGGTGGCGGCCCCTCACCCAGGATGCACCGAGTGCTCCAGCCGAGAAGTTTATCTTGTTTATAAATTCATTTTGAGGGAAACACGGTCGGTTTTACTAAGTAGAACTTATTTAGGAAGATGCATATGGGGGAACGCGGCCGGCCGGGTTCGATCTCAGCACCCCACAGCGTCCAGTACCAGCCTGGAGTGAGCCCAGAGCCCGGAGTAACCCCTGGGCAAACCCCTCCAGACCCCGCAAAAATGTGGGTGGGTAGAGGAAGCACGTGGTCGAGGAGAAAAACGAATTTGAAGCGCTAAGGTCATTCTGAAAGCTTCAGAAACAAGGACAATAACCGAACAAGCAAAAGTGAAAAAAAGTTTTAATTTTTTTAATGTGTTTTAGACCCTTACCCGGTGGCGCTCAGGACTCTCTCCCTGGGGATCCGAGGACCCTTTGGGGTGTCGGGATGCGAGGCCAGCGCCCTCCCTGCTGACCCATCGCTCGGGCCCCTCACAAAGCAGAAAGCGTCTGAGCTAGAGGGAGCCTCAGTCTCCCCCAGATCTGATGGGGATGGGGCGTGTGAGGGCACCTCAGCGTTAATTTAGTTTCGGGGCGACTCCCGGCACCTGGTCAGTCACAGGGCTGGGTGGATCATCGCAGCAGTGTCCCCAGGACATCCCGTTACTGGCCCCCTGTCCTTCCTTAGGCTGATTGTGGAGTAGGGCTAAAGCATGGGATTCCCTCATCAAAGGGACCTGGGGGCGCATTATTTTTCCTCGTTGGGGGATGTTGATCCCCACCTGGCAGTGTTCAGGGGTCACTCCTGGAGTTGCTCAGGGTTCCCCATATCTGGGTCAGCAGCATGAAGGTAAAAACACCCTCCCCTCTATCCTGTCATTCTTGGGGGATGGCGGGGCTAGATGGGGGAGGGGCGCGGCATATTCTTTATGTGCTTGGGGCTCAAAAGTATTTGGCAGAGCCTTTGATTTTCGCTGGTTCTTGTGCATTCAGTGGGTTCTGGGAGTTCAGAGAGGTGGGGAGCTCTCTTTCCTTTTTATTTATTTATTTTGCATTTTGGGTCACACCCAGCGAGGCATTATGGTTACTCCTGGCTCTAAATTCAGCAAGCACTCCTAGTGGTGGTAGGAACCATAAGGGATGCCAGAATTAAACCCAGGTTGGCCACCTTCAAAAGAAATGCTCATTTGTCTATGCTGTCACTCAGGCCCCAAGGTGTGAAACTTTAAGCCAACTCGGGTTGCGGTCTGGAGGGGTGCATCAGGGTAGTGCTACAGTGGGTCTGGCAACCAAATATGCAGTCTTAGCAGGAAAGAGCTTGAGCACTTCCAGAGTGTGCCCTAAACCCTCTAATAATGCAATTTAGGATCACTATTGGCCACCACACCTTTATGCGTTTAAATGAAATAATTATTTAGTCTGTAGGAAGTACAACTGCAAGACTCAGTTACTTCTCCTGCCTTTACACTCAGGGATCACTTCTGGCGGGGCTCAGGGCACCATATGAGATGCCAGGATTCAAACTTGGTTTGGCCGAGTGCAAGACAAGCACCTCAACTGCTATACTGTGTCTCCAATCTCTTTCCACAGAAATTTCTCTTTTTTGGATTTTTAGGGTCACACCCAGTGATGCTCAGGGTTTACTCAGGCTTTGCATTCAAGAATATCTCCTGGCAGTGCTGGGAGACCATATGGGATTTCGGGAATCAAACCCGGGTTGGCCGCATGGAAGGCAAACTCCCTACCTGGTGTACCATCGTTCTGGCCCCAGAAATGTCTTCATTATTTAATTTAGTGTACTTTTTTTTGACCAAAGCAGCACTCAGTGCTCAGGGGTTACTCTTGGTTCTGAGTTCATGTATCATTTTTAGCAGTGCTGGAGTGGGTGAGCCTATGTCCTGTTGCATATTGACCCCGGCTTAGCTGCTTGAAAGAAAAGCACCCTATCAACTTATTAGCTGTGCTAACCCTATGTGATTACATTTCCTCAGAAAAAAGAATTTCTGCCTCACCTGTCCAGATTCCAAGCATGTCCACTGTCCATCTCTCCAAGACCAGGGGTGTGCCCTGTTGTTGATGTGAGAACTTGCAGAAAGGGGTTTTCCAGGGACCAGCTGCAATAGGTTCTAAATGTCTCACTCTCAGGGGCTGGTGCAGTAGTACAGCTAGCAGGGCGTTTGTCTTTCTTGCGGTCTCCAGAGTTATCCCTGCCAAAACATCACGAGGTGATATTCTCACCTCAGCATCACTAGGTATGACTCCAACCCTTCCACTTCAGAATTTGTCTTGATAGATGAGCATCTTTTTGGGGTTGGAGTGTTTCTCCTGTCTTTCC
This sequence comes from Sorex fumeus, assembly GCF_029834395.1. Taxonomy (NCBI): domain Eukaryota; kingdom Metazoa; phylum Chordata; class Mammalia; order Eulipotyphla; family Soricidae; genus Sorex; species Sorex fumeus. The sequence continues at coordinate 45,916 of NW_026606501.1, read as the reverse complement.
CTCTCCCTCCCACCCCCCGCTCCATTTGCTACAAACTTGGAGATAATCAGAGACTCTTCCCCTCTTGTGTCTGTGTGTCTGAGATGCAGGGGGAGACATGCCATGTCGCCCAAAGGTAAATCAGGTGCTCAGCCCTCTGAGCTCCTCTCCTTGGGTGTATCTCACTACTTGGGGAGCAGATGAGGTGAGATTTGGGGCCAGACCTGGTAGTACTTGAGTTCTGTGCCCTGCTCTGTGCTCAGGGGACTAGTGGACACTGGATAGCAGGGAAGGCCCTCTGGCCTTCCAGGTGGCTGACATCTGCTTCAGTCTGGTTTGCTCTCTCCTGTTAATACTTAATTGAAAGTTCTTACATGTGAAATTTCTTGAGCTCTTTCAACAGATGGCTGTTGGGGGAAATGAATAAGTTGGAGGCTCTGAGCAAAATTATGGACTTTAAAATCTCGTTTGGGCTAAATTTAATTTTTCTTGTCTTTTTTTTTTCTTTTTGGGACACAGTGGTAATGATCAGGTGTTATTTCTGGCTTGGCACTCAGGAATCACTCCTGTCAGTGCTTTGGGGACTGTATGTGATGCCAGGGAACGAACATATGCCCTGCCAACTGTACTATCACACTGGCTCCAAGTATAATTTTTCATCCTCTTTTTCTTTATAAAATCACGTACCCATAGGAGTAAAATCACAGTTTGAAAACCTGGCCTGTAAGCTCTGAGCATTTCTGGATGTGGTCCCAAAAGAAAACAAAACACCCAGAGGACTGACCGTTCAGAACATATTACTAGATTTCGCACCTCTTCTTTTGGCGGATAACTCCTCATTGCCTTTATTTGGGCAAGAGGGGGACTGGCTATGCGGGCTTTTGCCAAACCCAGCAGAGCTCTGGGATCACTCCTTGGCAATTCAGGTTGTGAAGTTGAGTCCTTTGCGTTCATGACAAGTGCCCTGCCACTCACTGTCAGCTCTTTCAAGCCGCTGCTAGCCTTCGAAATTGCAGCCTGAACTTCTGGCTCAGGTTTGCACCAGGAGGCCCCAGGTGCCAGCAACCCTGCCCTGACCTCTGTCTACCAGCTGGGCCTCATCCCTGCCACCTGCCTGTATCTTTCTCACAAGGTGCACATTATTTATATAGAATTTAAATTCCTGCAGTCAGAGATAGGCCAGGAATGCAGGAACTGCCCTTGCAAGCAGTCTGCCATGGTACAGTCTCCTGTACAATGCAGGATTCCCCAAGCACCACTCAGGTAAGCTCAAAGTTCTGCCACCTGCAGCGCCAAAATCCAAACCTGCATTCTACAACACTGGTTGGTGGAGGTTGACTTGTGAACAAATTATATATATATATATATATATATATGTATGTATATAGGTATAGATAATATACACACATACACAAACACATATATATATGTGTGTGTGTGTGTGTGTGTGTGTATATATATATATATATATATATATATATATATATATATGGTCATACCCTGTGGTTGCTGCCAAAAGGTACCAAACGGTACTCAATGTGGTGCCGGGGTATACAGGTCAGCCGTGTACAAGGCCAGTACACTACCAAACTATAGTTCTGGCACCTAAATTTATTGATTTATTTTTGGTTGGCTATACCCGATGGAGATTAGTTTACCCTGGCTCCGTTCTCATTGATAATGCTAGGTTTGGGGCCCTTGTGAGGTGACAGGAATTGAACCCTGGTCAGCTATGTGCCAGACAAGCAATTCAGGGTCTGTGCTATCTCTGTAGCCATCATAAAAATGCTTTTGCTAAGTCGAGAAACTTCTGTTCTTTTTTCTGATTAACTACACAATTCCTTTTTTTTTTTTTTTTTTTTTTTTTGCTTTTTGGGTTACCCCTGGTGATGCACAGGGGTTATTCTTGGCTCTTGCATTCAGGAATTACTACTGGCGGTGCTTGGGGAACCATTTGGGATGCTGGGAATCAAACCTGTTTTTGGTCGTGTCCAAGGTAAACACCCTACAGGCTGTGCTATCGCTCCAGCACCCCACAGTTCACTTTTTTCTGTTTTTGTTTTCGGACCACAGCCAGAAGTGCTCTGGGCTTACTCCTGACTCTGCACTCAGGAGTCAATCCAGGGGTGCCTGGGGGACCCGATGAGAAGTGGGGGTTTGAACAGGATTTACATGTTAACAGATGTTCCCGGTCTCTCCTGGTGGCTCTCTCTCACTGTCTACATTTGGTGCTCTCGAGCCACTTCTCCACCTTGGACAGCTTTTGCTTTGGGCCGATGAAAGTAGAATAGGGACCAGGCTGGTTGCTGATTAGTTGCACTTTATTCAGTCTCTTGTCACTCCCAGCTCTATCCAACCCTCTCTCTAACTCGCTCTCCAATGCTCTCTGTGACTCCTCTCCAATCTCCCCAGCCACTCTTACTCTCAGCTCTCAGCCTTCTCTCTAAGTCGCAGCCGTGTCCTCTAATTCTGTGTCTCTTCTTCTCTCACTGTATCATTGTCATCCTCTTGTTCATCGATTGACTCAAGCAGGCCCCAGTAATGTCTCCTTCTTCCTATCCCTGAGATTTTAAGAAGTGCCACATTTGAGGCTCTTTCAGGGTCAGGAGAATGAGAACCATCATTGTTACTGGTTTTTGGCATATTGAATACACCATGGGGAGTTTGCCAGACTCTGCGGTGTGGGCAGAATACTTCTGGATGCCTGCCAGTTTTTCCAGAGTAAGACTAGATAATAAGATTTTGTGTGGCCGTGCACTTCCCAGAGTACGGTTTTATAGTCTTTGGGTCTTGGCATTGATGGGATTACACGCCACCGGGGACAGTTGGTGGGTGTAATGCCTACATACTGGAAGATGGGAGATCTGGGTGGAGGAGGCCCAGTCCCAATATGAGCATCTTGGAGATCTCAGCCCCAGGTCCTGCACACCTGGGTTCCTCTGCCTACATACTGGAAGATGGGAGATCTGGGTGGAGGAGGCCCAGTCCCAATACGAGCAGCTTGGAGATCTAAGCCCCAGGTCCTGCACACCTGGGTTCCTCTGCTGGTTCCTTCATGCGTGAGGCTCGTCTGAATGTGTGGAGAGTGGTCTTAAGCATGGCTGTGGCTCGAACCAGAGGTCTTCAGCTGCTGGGGCACTGCTCGGGGTGGAGAGGGAAACTCAACACACCCTCTTCCAAAAGGCCCCAGTAAGACAGCCAGATGCGGAGTCAGGAGACTGCGCTGCTCTCTTCCAGGAACAGGGTATTATAGTCTCCTGGTCTTGGCCATTGATAGGATTACACAGCACCGGGGGCAGTTGGTGGGTGTAACGCCTACATACTGGAAGATAGGGGATCTGGGTGGAGGAGGACCATCCCTTTTCTCAGTCTCCTTCATTCCCCCTGTCTCCCTGAAGCTGCTCTTTTTCTTCTCTCACCACGACTCCAATCCTGCCTCCCCACGGGAAGCGCAATGAAAAATTGTTTTCCAGACTTCCCCATCACCTACAGCCCACAAAGGAAAAGCAGCCCTTAAGGTGTGTTACTCCTCTCCTTAGACCAGCAACTTAATTGACATTTTACTTCCTAATGATTACCATTCTATATGGACACAGTAATAGATACTTTTCGGCTTGTTGGTGACTCTCCTGGGGACTTCTCAACACAGATTCAGACAACAGTGCTCTCGCCGGATCAATCACTCCTAATCCCAGGAGCGCCCAAGTCTAGTTATTACTTTTTGCCCTGGGTCCATCTAGCCCCTCATCGAACCCTTCTTTTGGGGTTGAGGAAGTAAGGGCAACTGAGGCTTCAGTCAAAAGAGCATATGTCCAGGAGGTAATACTATCTGGAGACCATCAACTCTCAAGCTCAGGCTTGTCTTTGTAACTGTCTTCCTGTATCCATACAAAAAGCAATTGCTCTGAAATAGCTAACCATGTAAAATACATTAAGGAGAAGAGAAAGACAATCTTTACAAGTCAAAGTCTTATCAGGAGACAAAGGTAATTGAAAGGTTATGGGCAATCAACAAACATAAGATCTCACTGCCAGGGAGCAAGGGCAGACCCTTATTATCCTACAATACCTGGTGACCCTCAGTGGTTTCTCCTGGCTCTGCACTCAGGTATTATTTCTGATGGTGTTCCTGGAAACTACAGGATCCTGGGGATTGAACCTAGGTTGGCCATGTGCAAACAATGCCCTACCCAGATCTACAGTTGCTCTGGTCTCAGTTGGAGAGTTTAGATACATGTAACTGTGCACAGAATGTTGTTTGAAAGGATGAAGGGGTGCCTTGATGAAATCTTTTATAAGTGGGAATATGGGTCAGGTCCCAATCTCTCCACATTCCAGCAGACCATTCTGTTTACCTGTGATTACCCACAAGGTTGCTCACATTCCTGGGTCCTACCCATGTCACTTTACTAATATTAGAGGTAAAAAAAGGAAACATTTATGATTGGATAGAGCAAAATTCCATCTATCTATTAGTCAGATGGTGCTCAGGGGACCATTTGGAATTATGGACATTGTACTAGATTGACTGCATGCAATGCACTGTACTAGCCTGATACTCTCAGTTTGAAATCATGTTTCTGAAACTGCCTCCTGGGGTTTTCTTTGTAGCTGAGAGTCCACTGCTCGTGTGTTGTCAAGGGGTAGAGCGTTGGCCGGAACTTGCTCTCTGATGTTCTTACCAGCCTTTGCTCCTGTTCCAAGTCTCCAGCTCTCTGGGTTTCTACTAGGCCAGTTCCTCTCTGAATCCCCAGGGTTGACTTTGGAGTCACTGCTTTCATCCCCATCTGGATTTATCACTTCCCCAAGAAATTTATTGTCCTGTACCCTACCAGCTACCTTCCTGCAGAGCTTGATTTCTATTGACATGAAAACTCTCATGGCATAGACTAATAATTGGAATCCTTCTCTGTTCTTCTACATGGCAGTAGCCAATCCTGGTGGAATGATTCATCCTGCACACTGTGATAAAAGCTCAAGTGAGCAATTTGGTCCTCAACCCCACAGGGATGCCGAGACAGGTGGGATGTCCTCTGAGCGTGATCAGAAGATCACTCTTCCCATGTCCTCAGCACCATCACTTTCCCATATCAGCCCATAATGGACAGAATCCCCAGAAATTTGAGCATTGAGGACAAACTTTTGAGTCCAGCATGACCCCGGTCGGACTATGTGAACATCCACACAGGAGAGAAACCATTTAAGTGTAAGGACTGTGGGAAGGCCTTCAATAGATCCTCATACCTTATACACAGGAGATTTCATACTGGAGAGTCCATATGCATGTAAGGAATGTGCTGTCGCCTTTCTCTGACTCATACATCTTAGTATGCACAGAAAAAGTCACACTGGAAAGAAACCATATGCATATATGGAGTGGAAAGTCTTTGCTTCTACGACAAGCCTTAGTACACAGAAAAACTCACACTAGAGAGATAACTAATACTTGTGAGCAATGTAGGAAGGCCTTTGTTCTTCGTGAAGTGTTAGTTTTCATAATTTCTGTTTCATAGAAAACCCTTATATGTGAGGTAGGTGGAAAGGCCTTTCATTTCTTCTCAGGTCTTTCTGAGCATAGAAAAGTTCATACAGGAATGAAACACTATTAGTGTCACTACTGTGGGAGGGTCTTTACTTACTATTCAAACTTTTGTGTCCATAAGAAAATGCACATTGCAGTGAATATATATATATATATATATATATATATATATATATATATATATGTAAGGAGTGTGGCAAGGCCTTTGCTTATTTCACAATCCTTTTTTGACACTGAAATTTTCATACTGGAGACAAACCTTATGTTTTTTATGACTTTGGCAAAGCCTTCACTTTCCCCTAACTCCTTATTAAACATAGGAAAATTCATTCTCGAAGAAGACATATGTAGGGGTGTGGGAAGATTTTTACTCAATCCTCAAGCTTTTCTGTGTGAGAAAAATTTATCCTGGATTGAGGCCATATATATGAAAGGACTGCAGGAAGATTTTGATGCAATTGGCATAGCTTTATGAACCTTGAAAATTCACAGTGGAGAGAAACCTCATAAGTATAAGGAATGTGGAAAGGTCTTCAGTTTGTCTTCAGCCCTTACTGCGCATGTGAAAAGTCATTTTGCAGTGAAACCTTATATCTGTCAGGAGTGTGGGAAGGACTATCCTGGATCCTTGGGCCTTATGCATAGGAGAATTCACAATGGAGAGAAGCTATATATAAATATACATATTTATATATATGTAAGAATATAATTATGTAAGAACGTGGAAAGCACATTATTGGCACCTGCGACTTTAAAGAGAATCCTGGAGAAAATCCTGTAGGTAAGGAATATAGGAAGGCCTTCATGCTCCCTCAGGCTTTAGTAAATATAAAAGTTATGCTGGATCAATCACTTCCATAGAAACAATGGCCGGCATCAGAATAGGGCCCTGTGGTAAAACAATTTTAGTTTCAACAAGTGGGTGGGGATTGATACAAAAGTACAATAAAGAAGGAAATAATCCTGTTATGTGTGAAAGCTTCTGGTGATACTAGTACCAAAGTGAAAGGTAATTGCTGATTATCCCCTGCACCATGGTTATAACAATGTCCTGGCATGTGGACTTCCCAGTTTCTTAACTGGTAAATAATGGTTCTTAGTGACAAAGCAAGGTGGAAGGAATTAAATAAGAAGTAAATAGGTACAGACATTGCATTTTGCTGTGTCCTGTCAAGACTCACCATGGTTTCATTCTTTGCTGTGAATCTGACTTGGCTCAGATGCCCTGGTTTGAAGAGGATCATGGCAGAGTTCAACGAGGATGCTTTTGATGTTGGATAGACAACCAATTCTCCATTCTTCAGGCCCTTCTGTGTTATGCTCTGGCAGTCACATCCCGCTGTGCTGTCTATAATTTGTGTCCAGTTCAGCCATGTGTAAGGAAGCACTTCATTCACTGTAGCATATCTATACTGATTGTATTCAGTTTTCCATTTGATTTACACAAACATTGAGGGTAAATGTTTTGAGACTTACACTTTGGAAGAAGTAACATCCTTACAATCTGTTAGACACCAAAATGGGTCCATATAGAATCCAGATGATTGAACCTGGGTCAACTGTGTACAAGGCAAACACTCTATCCATTGTGCTTTCACTCCAGCCAACCAGCCTTACACATTTACCTGCTTTTTCCTAGTTGTTTTCTGCGCAGCTCCTGTCTGGCCCTTTAAGGCTGCTTGCAGAAGTGGAAGTGATGTGACAGCAGGGCATTTAGGTATTTGTGTGCAAGACTCTGGATCAGGCGTCTGTTAGGCAGGTGAAGGGAGAAGAGGCTGTCCCGCTTGGAAGGGGTCTGTGAAGGCCGATTTCGTGGCAGTACACCAGTGGCCTCCCGAGAGCTCCCCGCCCTGCGCCTCCCGGTGTCTGCACTGAGGGGTGGGGCCAAGGAAGTTCTAAGGACACTTTTAAGCTCCTTTTTCAACTGATGTCCCGGTGGTTCCTGAGCCTGCCAGGGTTTGGTGGGGGACGCGGAGCTTTGGTGAGTGCATTGGGCGCTGTGCCGGGAAGCAGGCATCGCGGGTGTGAGTGCGTGGTTCTGGGGATCCCCTGCAGCTCTGCCCTGGGGCGGTGGTGGGTGGGCGCTGGGCCGAGTGGGGGGGGGTTGGGCCGTCCCTATCCTCCCAGCTTGGGGATGTGCTGGGCCCTGTCCTGGATGCTTTGGCCCGGACCTCACTGCTGTAGAAGCTGCAGATTCCCTTAGAGGACCGGAGAGATAGCACAGCAGTTAGGGTGTTTGCTTTGCATCTGGCCCACCCAAGATTGACCTCCAAGCTCGACCAGGACGGGTGCCTCAGTGCAGAGTCAAGTTTCTCATTCATATCGTCAGCGGTGCATCTAAAACTATAAAAGGACTGTTCATTTTTGAGGGGCAGCAGGGCAGCTCCCTAATATTAGGCAAATGACTCTGTAGCCCTCGGTTCCTATTCATTAGTAGCCTTGATTTCCAGACCATCACTTGTGCGTGGTTCTAGGTGTCGTTGCGATTTGCAAATGAAAATTTACTTTGGGGCTATTTTTGCTAGTATTTTGGGCACATATGTGGAATCTCAGGGCGTACTTCAGGAGCAGCACTCTGGAATTTTTTAAAAAATTTTTTATGGGTCATGTGAGATGCCAAATATCGATCTGGGTCAGCATGGGAAGCGCCCCTCCCAGCTTACTATCTCTGACTCCACATTGTTGTTTTTTCTAACGTAGAATATCTGTATCCTAAAATAAACTTGAAAATTGCACCCCGAATCTTCCTCTCTCCCTGATCAGGGAAAACACGGCCTTTACACTGAGTACTGAGAGTTGTGTTCAAATAATGTCTGGACATGTGCTGCGTGCCCTTGGTGGCTGTGATTGGTCTCACCACACTGGCCGGTGAAGGGTGACAGAGGATCGAAGAAGGAAACAGTGTTCAGGGTGTTGGTGATCTGCTGGATATTAACCCACAGTGTTTTAGGCTTCATCTATGAATTGTCCCTTTTCCTCTTCCCCGTGAAGCTTATCATGTCCTTACTAACATCCCTAATTTAATCAAAGTTTATCTTTAACATTTCCTTTGTATTTTCCCTCACGTCTCAGTTCCCCAGGTCAGTCTTGATTACTTATAAACCATAACTTTCTGGTAATTCTCAACTTTGTATTTGTACTACTTTGTAGTTGAGGTGCTGCGTATTTGTACCTGCTTTCCTCTTTCCCGTATAGATTATTTATGTTTTTACTCTACAGCACTGTTCTTTGGTTAAACACAGAAAGACCATCAATGCTTATATTTGGGAGTTGATGGACTCAAGTATATCTACCACTGGGCATAATTGCTTGGTCATCATTACTTGACTCGGGCTTCAGTTGCTGTAGTTTCAAACACCTCAAACGGGAGGTTCTGCCGTGGGATTTGAAATGGACTCGGGGCAAATGGGAAAACTACCCCGGCTTAGAAATGGATCATTCTAGAAAGCACATATGCGTGGTCTTGATGCAAACTGTGACAGTGTTAGAGACAGTACCCCCATGGGGAAGGACAAGCTGAACTGGCCTGAAGACTTAGTCTGGGATTTACAGTAAAAGCCCTGCTTGCTCTCAGAGCCCAGAGAAGTAAGTGTTAAAAACCTTATTTGCTCTGGGGGCTGGAGAGATAGCACAGCAGGTAGGGTGTTTGCCGTGCAGGCGGGTTCGATTGCCAGCATCCCATATGGTCCCCTGAGCAACACCAGGAGTAACTCCTGAGTGCAGAGGCAGGAGTAACCCCTTGTATCACCGAGTGTCACCCAAAAAAGCAAAAAAAAAAAAAAATTAAAAAAAACCTTATTTGCGGTCAAAGCCCAGAGAACTAGGTGTTGGGATCTTTGTCTCTTACTGTGTTTATCCAAACAACTACAAGTGTTGATAACTTATACAACTAGAGGAAAAGATAAGAGACAGAGTGTCTCCTTGGGTGGATCTCCCCATGAGAATTTCCTCTGCCAAATATTTATCTGCGTAAATGATCAGTCATTCCTATGTCCTTACCTCATGCCCCCTCAGATGTTCTCTAAGTATGGTAGCTGTTCTGCAATAAACGGTCACTTTTACCATCAGGATGTGATTTTCTGTCTTCCTTTCACTCTGTCTCTGTTGGGAAGGTTTCCAGAGTTGTGGAGGCAGCGCTGGGCCACCAACACCTCACCGCACCCCCACATTTTATGTTGTGGACTCACAGTGATGAGTTGCTCTTTATTCCATTCTCCTGCGTACCTATACCAGTCTCCCACTGCTCCTCATTCCCTCTCCTGACCTGTCTTCCACAGCCTTTATTCTCCAGTCCATCCCACAGAGTTAGGGGTAGCAAATACCCAGAGATGTGGTTGTACAATCGGAGGATGTAAAGCCCTTCCCTCAGGGGAAACTTCTAGGCCAAAAATCTAACTCGAAGGAGAGATCAGCTCAAGGGCAGGATTTTCTCTAAGGACATATTTTTTCTTTGCTTAGTTAATATTCATTGAAACAGTCATCTTAAATTTACACTTACTCTTTCTGTTCATTTTGAATGAACACAGTAAGAGATCTATTAAGTTTATAGGGTGTCTCCTATAGCTCCCAGACCACACTCCCCAGGACAGGTTAGTCCTTCCTAAGCACAGCAGGATCCTTATTCAGTTGCTTATGTTTGTGTCATAATGGAATTTGTTATGGTGCTTACCTGTCCCTTTTCAATGCCAGGGTAACTCACAGATCTCCTGGGTCCATCCAGTCTCTTGCTTTTGGGGTGCTAAGAACAAAGGGCAGCTGAGGCTTAAGTCTCATAAACATGACAATGTCCAGGAGTATATAGTATCTGCAGTCAATTAACTCTGAAGTTACAAAAGCATAGTATTGCCTTCCTTTGTCTATACAAAGCTGAGGGCTGGGGGCATGGCCATCCCAATCCTCCCAGCACAATCTTCCCAACCTGGGACTGCACTGGTCCTTGTCCAGGATTAAAAAAAGATATTTGTCTAAAGTAAACTGCAGAGGATATAAAGGAAAGAGAAAGTCAACATTTCACTTCCAAATACAAAATCCAGAGATCTCTGAAGAATCTGCCTTTACAATTCACAGGTTGTGGTTATGGGAAATGGGTGATTAACATATAGGGGAAGCAGAGCACAGGGAAGTTAAAGATGAATACTAAGGAAATGGGAGTCATTGGGATGGGTGTTACTCAATAAGCCTCAGCTCCTTGTAACAGAGGAGAAATGATGAACCAATGTTAAACCTAAATTATTTAGAACTAGAATCCAACCAGGGTAAAGGGTTTTGTTTTTTGAAGAAAGGAAGTTTTGGTTTTCCAGGAGTAAGGACATTTGCTCAGTAATCCCACTGGGTGTGTTAGGAGCACATTTACTTAGGGCCGGAGCCATAGTACAGTGGGTGACGACTTAACCATCCAAGCAGTCGACCCAGGTTCTATCCCCTGCATCCCATATGGTCTGTACCAGATTGATTCCTGATTGTAGAGCTAGGAGTAAGCCCTGAATCTGCTGGTTGTGGCCCCGAAACAAAAATCACACAAAGTCACACTTATATATACACATATATATGCACAAACAATGGTGAAAGAACAATAGGGATTCAGGAGAAACTGCATTTCTGTCGCAGGGATAGATAAAAAATAGGGAAATTTTGTTTTTTTTTTGGGTCACACCAGGCGATGCACAGGGATTACTGCTGGCTTTGCACTCAGGAGTTAATCCTGGCAATGCTCAGGGGACCATATGAGATGCTGGGAATCGAACCCCGGTTGGTCGCGTGCAAGGCAGACACACTACCCGCTGTGTTGTCTGTCTCTCCAGCCCCAAGAATAGGAGATTTTTTTTAAGAATAGGAGATTTTTAAGGACCAAAAATTTGACTCTTTTAGTGTTTCACTCTCAAATTTGTCTTTGTACATCATTTTTCCTCCCTTCGGTAGAATTTGCCTTTTTTCTTGTTATATTTTTCACCACAGCCTACAGTGCTCAGTGTTTACTCTTGTCTCTGAGCTCAGGGATCATTTGACAGGAGTCAGGGTAACACTCTGTGTTTAGATATCATTGGTTCGATGTTAGGTGACAATGCAGGATTAGGGGACTTCTCCTTACCCCTAAGACCCCAGTGTGTGACCGACCAGTCCAGCATTTGCCTCTCCACTCCTTTATTCGAGTTCATCCCCCTTGCAGCACAGATTCACCTGGGTGGCAAAAAGGTTCTCAGTGCCTAGACTCTGGCTCTTTAAGGTACCTAATGGAAACGGAAGTGATGTCATATGTGATGTCATAAATGTCATGGTTCATTTTCCATCCCTGACACAGACACTGGGGCTGTTGCTCACTTGGCAGAGGACAAGTAAAATTTGCGCCCCATCCTGGAAGGGGGAGTCTGAAGAAGGATTTAGTTGCAGGACTAGAGCAACCTCCTGTGAGCACCCCGCACCTTCCCATTTCCACACTCTGAGCTGAGGGGCTAAGCCAACTTGGGGGGCACTTTTGCACTGGTTTTTGACTTGTTCACCAACATCCAGGTGGATCCTGAGGTGTGGTGCAGCTTTTAGGGGGACGCCGAGCTTTGGGGGTGCAGTGGGGGCTGTCTCAGGGTTCAGGAGTGACAGTTGTGAGTTCATGATTCTGGGGTATCTCTTTGGCCACGATCGTCTCCAGCTCCAGGAATGGGGCAACAGTGGGTGAATGTGGGACTCAGCCAGGGGCTTGGACGTCCCAACCCTCCCACAGTCCCATGTTTGAACCATCGACCCTAAGCTCGCTTCTGTAGAATCTCCAGATTTGACGGGCAGAGCTTCAGCCCCTCCACCTAATGGCAGGAGACCTATTGCTGGTCATCTTCATTGTCTGCCGTGAGAGCCCGGGTCATGCAGTGGATGGGGGAAGGGGGCTTGCAGGTGGCTGAGGTTTGCCAATGAAATTGTATTTCTGGGGCTATTTTTGGTTCTTTTGATTTTGGGGGGGAGAGAGGGCACATACGCGTAGATGGTCATGAATTACTTGAGTCTCTAAGGTCAGGTATTATCCCTGTCGCTGCTGGGGGCCATATGGGATGCAGAGGATTGATCAGTTCATCTAGTCAAGTACCCAGTTCACATTATTGCCTTCTAACCACAATACTGGTGTATCTTTTTCTGGTTTATGAATTTCAGCTCCCTCATATCAAGCTGCAAAGCACCCCTGACTCTTCATCTCTCCCTGAGCAGACGACACCTGCCATTGTGGCAAATACTGAGGTCCCCGGGACACAGTGCCCAGGTGCATGTCCTTGTCCACCCTGCACGAGAGTGTCAAAGGTTTGTCCACTCTAAGTTACATGGTTGAATCACATTCCAGGCTACGGTTCCCTGGGGGCAGCACTGCAGCCAGTCTGAAGGGGGGCGCTAATATTCGGGAGCTCCTGATCTGAGAGTCAGCCCCTGGCAGTGCCTACAGGGACTTTCTTGTGGGAGCCAGAGAAGAATCCGGGGATCAGAGAAGGCTGTCCTTTCCTCCCCTGTAGCCTGGGCCCAGGCTCCTCTCTTGAAGTGCAGCAGAGATGCCAACAAAATTTGCATCCCCAGCAAAGACAGGAGCTTCTGCCATTGTCTCTCAGAGGTGGAATTGTGAGGCTGTGCCTGAGGGTGTGGCCGGTCTGAGCTCAGGAGTGGGAGGAGGTGCTCCTCTCTGGTGCTCACTGTTCTGACTTATCCAGGTCTTTGCACGGAGCCTCCTGCTGATCCTCAGAACAACAGTGACAGGAGAAGATGGTCACACAGCTTCTGATAAACCGTTCCCAGGTAAGAGTAGACAGATAGAATGACATGAGGTAGTACCAGGTGTGCCCAGGCTTCCTGGGCCATCTGTTTTGAGTTTCTTTTGGACGGATTCCAAGATGAGACTTCCGATCGGACCATCCCATTCTGCTGTTTGAAGCTGCTTTTGTGTCTGTTTGTTTTGTTTTATTTGGCTTTGGGGCCGACCCAGTGGTGCATGAGGAGTACTCAAAGCTCAGTGCTCAGTACTCATTCCTGACAGGTCTAGGTGACCAATGGGATGCTGGAGGTCCAAAGGTTTCATCTTGGGTTTCCTGTTTTATTAGGGTTGGCAGAGCAAGGATTCTAGCAATCATTCCTTGTGCTGGCATTGCCCCTGGCAGTGCTTGTGGGATCATATGACATGTTGGGGATTGCCAGTCCTACGTGCTGTCCCCGGAATAGCTGTTCTGTTACGCCAACCTGCTGCTTTGGTTTCTTTTGCATTGTTTTTGTCATCAGCTGTCCTCTTGACTTTGTGCTCTGGATTCACAACTGACTGGCCTCAGAGCACCCTGGGGTGGTCTGGCCCCATTTGGGCCCTGGCAACTACAGTGACTTGGGCCCCCAGACTTGCTTTTCTCCTGTTTTGTCCTTCCTACTTTGGAGAGACTACCTGCTCGGTCATATAGTCTTACGTTCACATAATCTTGTGTTTGGATTTCTGGGCATGCGGTGATCCCAAGGAGAAAGAGCCAAGGATCTCTGAGGCCAGTAGAAATGTTGGGGTCAAGAAAATTCTACCCTCTTTGACCAGGATTTGGGGCAGTCCTGAGCAGTGAGTTCCTATAGGCACACATGCCATGCACTGCTCTGAGTAGTTGTCTATATGGACTTCACATTCTCAATCCTAGTGGTCATGTGCTTTGGCGGTGCAGCGGTGAGCGTGCAGTGGTTTTTGATACACCCCGGGATAGCCTTTTGTATCGTACAAGTCTGTGTTCAGGTGATCCTCTCTACAGTGCTCACTGGAACAGTGGTGCTCGAATTGGCCGGGGGGTTACCAGGAAAGGCAGATACATCCAAGAACCTTCTGTATAACTTCCTCCCACTTTAGCAGATCCAGCTGCCTTATGTAATTTCTGGGGCCCGTCAGCAATTCGTGTGCATGGAGGCTGTTTCATTCGGAGGGGGAGGACCAGCGACAATATAGGACCCTGGGTCCTGGCCTCACAGTAGTGGGAATGAGGGTAAGATAGACTCGACTCCCACCCTCTCCATGTGCTGACTCAGGACGCAGTGACCTTCCATGACGTGGCTGTGAACTTCACCCCAGAGGAATGGTCATGCCTGGAGGCCTCTCAACGGAAGCTGTACAGGGACGTGATGCTGGAGACCTACCAACATCTGCAGGCTGTAGGTGAGAGCAGTGTGGAGCCAACCGTGTCTGAACAGACCCGCTTGGGCTCCCTGGGGTTGGGTGACAGCTGTGTGTTCAACAGTAGCTCTGTGACGGGCTGGGATATTCGACAGCCATGCAGTAGCTCTTTCCTCTCTCGTTTTTTTAGGGTTCACCTGTGGATACTCAGGGATTACTCTCAGCTTTGTCCTCAGGAATTTCTCTTGTGGGGTAGCCGGACCCTATGGGGTGATTCACATCAAGCTGTTTCGGTTGTGTCCATGGGAAGATCCCTATCTGCCCAATTATCGCTCAGGTCCCTTTAAATAGAACCATCTATTGGTCAATCAATTTACTTTGTATACTACACGAAATTTTGTGTGTTTAATTGGTTTTGCTCTTTCCTTTGTTTGGGGGCACAGTCCACAGTTCTCCTGACTCCTTTAGCACAGAGTCAGGGGCCTTGGGGTACCGTGGACTGAAACCTCTTGGAAACTTAAAATGTTGGTGCCTCACCCCCAGAACTTTTGCACCAGTCACTCACGGTTTTTGCATTTTCTTTTTTTCTTAGGGATTAGGGATTTTTCCTGCCTGTGTATTCAGTATCCACACCTCGCCTTGCTCAAAGACCATATGGGCTGCCTGGGATCAAACCCACATGTGTATGCAGCGCTTCTGTCCTATGTGCTGTACTACCTCTCTCCCACCACAGCGGATTTGATATCTCGTCTCTCAACTCATTAGATGCTGCCCTATTTCAGTGCTTGGATTTACTTCTAATGGTTCTTGTGAGATTTCATCAGGACTTAGGGTTTGCTCCTGGACTCTGCACTCAGGGGTCACTCCTGGCTGCCATGAGGGACCCTAGATGATATCGGGTATCGCAACTGGATTGGCCATGAGAAACTCCTGCTCTGCTCTCTTTCTGGATACATTTTTTGTAGGAGTACTGCTATTTATTCAGCCACTGATTAGCTGATTGAATTGTGCATGAACTCCACCTTACTTTTTTTTTCATTGTTTATAATTTTATTTATTGAATCACCATGAGAGCATTTATGGTCTAAGTCTTGGACATAAAATTAAACACCTGTACCTTCACCAGTGCCCATTCTCCACCACCAAAAACCCCAGTATACCCCCATCCCACACCCTCCCCCTACCTGTGGGTCAGATGATTTCCACATTACTCTCTCTCTACTTTGATCACATTCAATATTTTGACACCAGACACACGATTATTATTTGAGATTTTACCCCAACACTCAGATCTGCTGAAAGGGCAACAATAGACAATTTGTGTTCTATTGCTGGTTATGAATAACATATGATGTCACGTGGCTGCAGTTGGGCCATGTGGTTTTGAAATTATGAAATTTTAACACTTAAATCTGGAGGGAGTTCTGCCAAAAGCCACTGAGTTTCGAGATCTACTCCTGAGTCTCTGGGATCATGGCCGTTGAGCAGCTTGTTGAGAAGCCAGAGAGGCCATTTGTGGGCAATGACTTGGGGTATTGTGGGGATGGGGAGGACAGGCCCGGCTCCACCCCATCCCGTGAGGCCCAACAAGTTTTGTCACTGTGGGCCCAAGCCTGATTGTCCAGTGGCCTCTGGAGGATGACGGCCACCGAGCCACCAGAAGGAAACAGTTGGAGGGACAGCACCCTTCCCCCCCAGGGGTGGCCCGGCGACAGTAACCTACTTCGGGGTCCGGACACATTTCTACCAAAAGCCGCTGGGTTTCGAGATTTGTTTCTGAGTCTCTGGGATCAAGGCCGTTAAGCAGCTTGATCAGGAGCCAGAGAGGCCGTTTGTGGGCGATGACTTGATCTCGTTGGAGTGGGGAGGACAGGCCCGGCTGCCCCCTCATTCTGTGAGGCCCAACAAGTTTCGTCACTGTGGGCCCAAGCCTGACTGTCCAGTGGCCTCTGGAGGATGATGGCCACCAAGCCGCCAAGAGAGAGCAGGTGGAGGGACAACTCCCTTTCTTCCCTGAGATGACCCGGCGACAGTAACGTATTGTGGGGTCCGGACGCATTTCTACCAAAAGCCACTGGGTTTTGAGATTTGTTTCTGAGTCTCATGGATCATGGCCATTAAGCATCTTGATCAGGAGCCAGAGAGGCCATTTGTGGGTGATGACTTGGGGTCTCGTTGGGGTGGGGAGAACAAGCCCGGCTCTACCCCCATCCCGTGAGTCCCTGTGTGCCTCGTCAGTGGGGGCCCAAATCTGACTATCCAGTGGCCTCTGAAGGATGGTGGCCACTGGGCCGACAAGGGGAACAGGCCAAGGCATGAAACCTGTTACCACCTGGGTTGGCCCAGCACCAGTAGCCTACTGCACGAACCAGACGCGTTTCTACCTAATGCCGCTTGGTTCTGAGATTCGTTTCTGAGTCTCTGGGATTATGGACATTAAGCAGTTGAATCAGAAAACAAAGAGGCCTTGCCTCCAATTATATAGCTGAGCCGGAGGTGGTTTGTGGGTGTGTTTCCCACATACCTAACTTTTGGCCGTTTACTTTCTTGGTAAACTTTGCCCCAAGTTTTTGGGGTCTGGCCAAAGGCACAGCAGCAATTTTGGGGTATCTGGAAGTCTGAATGTGCCATCAGGCTGCTGATGCACTCGCCTCACAGGTACAAATTGATCTACTGGCGGCACCATACCCCCGTCTGGATACATGTTTTAGCTTAAAAAAATAAGGGTCTCTTGCCACCCTTGGCCATTTCCAGATTTATTATGCACTTAGTTTTACTGAAATCTGTGATGAGGTCATGAGGGGCTCAGGAATCTCCATGTGCTGCTGGGCCTAGAGAGACAGTACAGGGAGGAAAGTGATTTTCTTGCAAGCAGCGCACGTGGGTTAAATCCCCAGCATCCCATGTCATCCCCGAGCACCAGCAGCGTTGATTTCTGAATACAGAGTCAGGAGTCACACCTGAGCATTGCCACGTGAGACCCCAAACAAGAAAAAAACCAACAATACACTGTGCTGATCAAACACCTGTCGGCCATACACAAGGCCAGGTCTAGAGTTTTTGTGGTATTTTCTTGTGTCTTGCCTCTCGAATAACTAGAAATATGTGGCATGTTGGAAATGGACATTCTATTCATGCCTTTCAGATATTCGCACAGTTATATCAGGAAAACATGGGGATTTACCTTTCACCTTTTCCCTGTCACTTATCCATGCCTCTGTCTCTGTCGGGCAGGGAACTCCGGGATGAAGCCTGCGGTGATCTCCTGGCTGGAAGGAGGAGCCCTGAGGTTGGGGAGGAGAGGCGTTTGTGCGGGTGAGTGTCTGAGGACCCTTCCTGGCTCAGGCCCTGTGCAGTGAATGGGTTCCCTGAGCATGTAGGAAACACACTGCTGAGACTGGGTCCTTGGTCTTCTGGATTCTTGGGTCTGTGCCGCACTCACGCTACTCTTCATTCCCCTGGACTGTCAGTCACAGAATGATCCTGTAATTTACTTCCAGGGCTTTTGAATAAGTAAGACCATAACAGAGCTAGTTTGGATCTGAACGACAGTACAGCAGGGAGTGCCTTGCAGCGCCTGAATGTGACCTGTTCAATAACCTGGTTCCCCGAACATTACCAGGTCTGCTCAAAAACAAAAACAAAAACTAGTGTAGAATTACTAAGATCCTCACAGTTTTCCACTATCCGAATCTTTTCTTTAGTGTGGGACTCTTTGGATTTTGAGAACCACAGAGATGTACTCTTAACTATATGACATCATTTTGCTACATTTTTTGACAAGTGTTTGAATTGCATGTTTTGTTCAGTTTCAGAAGTGAAACCGCGGCTTCAGAATTTGGCATTACAGCACTTTGATTTAGGAATGGGGTCTGCATGTACAAGTGAGTTGGTAAGATTCGCTAATTCAGAATAAATATTATGGTAGCAGGAGTGGACCAAGTATGTGATTGTTAAGGTCGAAGGCTGGGAATGGCAGGGAGGAATTCCAAAGCCTGATGCTTGGAGTAGAGAACTCTTAGCTTTGCTAGGTGCTGAAATCAACCATGTTTAAAAGTACTGTGAGTTTTGATTCGCTTGACAGTGGTATTTGTTTAGAAAGCTAATTTCTGCGCCCTAGAGATGGTGCAGTGAGAAATATAATTGCTTTGCACATGGACGGATATTCCTTACCCAGCACACCTTATAGACAGCATAGACTGACAGAACTGATCCTAGACACTGCATGGTGTGCCCCTCCACCCACCCAACCCCCAATAAATAGAAACTACAAATCAAAGGGAAAAAAGCTTCATTGATCCTGAAAGGCATCACTTGTGGTGAGAGCTTTGCAATGGCCAAGTGGTCTGTCTCAGCTGTGGGATGATGCAGCGTTGTCTTCACCCCTGCATCACAGCTTCCACACTGAGCTTTAACCAAACCCACATGTGGATGTATTTCATTTTCTCTTGAAATGGATGCATCCGTTTTCTATAGAAGGAATTGTTTCCAGTTGTATTCCTTCATTAATTTAAAGGGGAGGAAGTCACAGAATTTACTGACTCTCTATCCATCAATTTTGTGTGTCCAACTTACAGTAACATGAAGTTATTCAATAGTAAGAAAATTCATATGTCAGTAATTGCATTTGTGCGGTGCATATGTGTGAAACCACATCTGAAGGGCTCAGTTTTTTTGACAGGAAGACTCAGTGAATAAGTCAATAATTAGAATCCTCTGTTGTCTACAGGAAAGCTGCCACCCTGAGTGGAATGTCTCTGATCCTGCACTGTATGATAATGTCTCGAGTGATCAATCCTGCCCTCAGCCCCATGAGGACCACGAGACAGGTGGGATGTCTTCTGAGGGTGATCAGAATGGCGAGCGCTACCTCACTCTGAAGAAACCCTCTCCTGGAAAAAGTTCCTTGGAGTGTGTTATTCTCAGTTCACAGACACAAAATTCCCAGGTGGGGCACCTGCTAGGGAGAGAAGCACTCTTTATAGTGAATCCCTCACAGCAACATACCCTCAACCACAGTCACTGTGAGCAGAACACATCTAGGTGCAAGGAATGTGGGGGAGCCTCCCCATTTTCTCAGCACTGTGGTGTTCCCTTAGAAAACCACAGTGGACAGAATCCCCAGAAAAGTCAGCCCCGAGAACAGAGTGTGAGTCAAGGGTTACTCCATCATGACTTTATGAATATAAATTCAGGAGCGAAACCTTTTGCATGTGAAGCATGTGTGAAGGCCTTCGATCAATCATCACATCTTATTATGCATAGGGGAATTCATACAGGAGAGAAACCTCATGAATGTCAGACATGTGGGAAGGCCTTTATTCAGAGCTCTAGTCTTAATAGACCTCTGAAAACCTATAGTGGAGAGAAGCCTTATATATGTCAGGAGTATGGTAATGCCTTTACTGTATCCTCAGGCCTCAGTATATATAGAAGTATCCACACTGGAGAGAAACCATATATGTGTAAGGAATGTGGAAAGGCCTTTACTCAATCCTCCGGCCTCAGTATACATAGGAGAATTCAAACTGGAGAGAAACCGTATATTTGTAAGGAATGTGGGAAGGCCTTTGCTGTAGCCTCAACTCTTAGTGAACATAGGAAAATTCACACTGGGGAGAAAACATATATATGTAAGGAATGTGGAAAGGCCTTTGCTAGACCTTCAAAATTTACTGTACATAGGAGAATTCACACTGGAGAGAAACCATATATGTGTAAGGAATGTGGGAAGGCCTTTGGTGCAGCCTCAAGTCTTAGTGTACATAGGAGAATTCACACTGGAGAGAAACCGTATATGTGTAAGGAATGTGGGAAGTCCTTTGCTGTAGCCTCAAATCTTAGTGTACATAGGAGAATTCACACTGGAGAGAAACTGTTTATATGTAAGGAATGTGGGAAGGCCTTTGCTCTAGCCTCAACACTTAGTGACCACAGGAAAATTCACATGGGAGAGAAACAATATATATGTAAGGACTGTGGAAAGGCCTTTACTAAATCCTCAGGCCTCAGTATACATAGGAGAATTCACACTGGAGAGAAACCATATATATGTAAGGAATGTGGGAAGGCCTTTGCTCTAGCCTCAACTCTTAGTGAACATAGGAAAATTCACACTGGAGAGAAACCGTATATATGTGAGGAATGTGGGAAAGCCTTTGCTACAGTCTCAAAACTTACTGTACATAGGAGAATTCACACTGGAGAGAAACCGTATATATGTGAGGAATGTGGGAAGTCCTTTGCTGAAGCCTCAAGCCTTAGTGTACATAGGAAAATTCACACTGGAGAAAAACCATATATATGTAAGGAATGTGGGAAGGCCTTTGCTAGAGCCTCAAAACTTACTGTGCATAGGAGAATTCACACTGGAGAGAAACCGTATATATGTGAGGAATGTGGGAAGTCCTTTGCTGAAGCCTCAAGCCTTAGTGTACATAGGAAAATTCACACTGGAGAAAAACCATATATATGTAAGGAATGTGGGAAGGCCTTTGCTAGAGCCTCAAAACTTACTGTGCATAGGAGAATTCACACTGGAGAGAAACCGTATATATGTGAGGAATGTGGGAAGTCCTTTGCTGAAGCCTCAAGCCTTAGTGTACATAGGAAAATTCACACTGGAGAGAAACCGTATATATGTAAGGAATGTGGGAAGGCCTTTGCTAGAACCTCAAAACTTACTGTACATAGGAGAATTCACAATGGAGAGAAACCGTATATATGTAAGGAATGTGGGAAGACCTTTGCTGTAGCCTCAAGTTTTAGTGTACATAGGAGAATTCACCCTGGAGAGAAACCGTATATTTGTAAGGAATGTGGAATGGCCTTTGCTCGAGCCTCAAAACTTAATGCACATATGAAAATTCATTTCAGAGAGAAACCTCATCAGTGTCAGACATGTGGGAAGGCATTCACACGGTTCTCTTCCCTTACTCTACACATAAGAATTCATAATGGAGAGAAATATTAGATATGTCTGGAGTGCAGAAAGGCCTTAACTTCATCCTCACACTTGACTGTACATAGGAGAATTCACAGTGGATAGAAACCATATATATGGAGATGGCGGCCGCACGGGAGCCTTGTGGACAGCAGGTTTGAGCCGGGGGCAGGGGGCAGCAGGGGCCTCATGGGAAGGGGGGCGTTCTGGGCCGTCCTTCACGCCCGACTGAGGTCACCAGCTGCCCCCCACGAGCAGCTCTCCGGCACGGCCACGCCCCGGAGGCACAAGGACTTAGCACAGAGAACCACCCACTTGGAGCAGAAAAGCAAATGGACTATGTGGTAAACCGCGCCACCAAGCCTGCCCGGAGGGGAAAGGGTGTTGTCCCACTCGCCTGCTCCTCTCTGCAAAGAAAGATGGTGGCCACACGGGAGCCTTGTGGACAGCAGATTTGAGCCGGGGGCAGGGGGCAGCAGAGGCCTCATGGGAAGGGGGGCGTTCTGGGCTGTCCTTCACGCCCGACCGAGGTCACCAGCTGCCCCCCACGAGCGGCTCTCTGACACGGCCACGACTCCAGAGCACAGAAACCAATCTCTTAACTATCTAACTTTTAATAGAAATACTTCCATGGTTAATAAGTGAAACAGCAGAAATCCAAAACCGCGACATCATTTTATTCTTAAACCAAGCTGTAGAAAGCAAATCATTTCACAACACTGTTTCAGCATATCTGATTGGGGTGGGGTCGTAAACTCTAAACAATAATTGTGCATCTTCTATCGAAACAATGTATCTAGTCAAAGTAGATAGAGTATTAACTAGAACTCATCTTCCCCACAGGAATTGGGAGGGGTGGGAGGTGGAGTTCTATCGGGGTTCACGGTTAAAAATAAGTATTGGTAAAGGGAAATGTATTTAATACTTACATGACTGAGACCTAAACCCGAAAGCTCTGTAACTTTTCCCACAGTGATTCAATAAAAAATAAACTATTAAAAAAAAAGAAACGTTAAAAAAAAGGAAACCATATATATGTAAGGAATGTGGGAAGGCCTTTGCTACAGCCTCAAATATTAGTGTACATAGGAAAATTCACACTGGAGAGAAACTGTATATATAAGGAATGTGGTAAGGCCTCTGTATGGCCTCAATACTTAATGTACCCCACACACCTTAATAAACAAAAATTCATACTGGATGGTTTGATCCCTTAATAACAGTCTCTAATGACAGAACAGGACAAGTCATTCAAGCAAGTTTCCTTTGGACACGATGGTCAAGGGTGTTAAAAAAAAGTGCAGTTAAGATGGAAGTAAGCCTGCCTGCTTGGGACAGGCTTGTCCTCATGTCAGTGAAAGGTACCTGCTGATTTTCACCCTGGCTGCTCCTATGCCAGTATTCTTGTGCTTGGAATTGCTTGTGTGTTAACTTGTAAATAATGGGTCCTGGTGATGAAAATAAGGAGGAAGGTGACTGAATAGTCAGGTACAGAAACACCCCCCTGCTCAGAGCTGTCACGGCTCTCTACTCTCTTATTGTTTCCTATGCTTCTGGCTTGGCCCACATGGGCTGGTTAGCGAGAATTATGGCATAAATTAACCAAGATGCTGCGTTGAATACTTTGAAAATGGAAAAACAGGTAAACCTTCATTCTTCAGTCTTTCCTGTGTTAGGATTTGGAATGCTTGAGTGCCCTGAAAATCCCGGTTTAAGAACTTGAGCAGCAGGTCACGCCAGCTTTTAGGGCGCTTTCATGTTTGTTTTTACTTGTTCTGGATATCCAGGCTTTAGGGGATGTGGAGCTTTTGAGTGGTGCATTGGGGGTTGTTCTGTGGCGCAGGTGCCATGGGTGAGGGTGCATTATCCTTAGGGCCCCTGCAGCCACGATCGCATCCAGGTCCAAGATGGCACTGGAGGGTGAGCACATAGACTTCAGGCCTTGGTGTGAGGAGCCTGCAGAGAGTGGGGGTCTTGGCCATCTCATTCCTTCCTACTCGAGACTGCGCAGGACCCTGTTTGGAGCCTTTGGACTGGACATAACACTTATCAAAACTACAGATATTTTCACGGGCAGCCCCCAAAGGAAAGGGGCACTTTTGCCGTTGGTCATTTTCATTGGCTTACGTGCTGGGACTTTGGGGCGCATTTGGACAAGTGAGAGGTATTTGTCTCTGAAAATTTACTCTTTGGATTAATTTTTTTTTTTGCTTTTTGGGTCACACACAGATTTGCACATGGCATTACTTCTGGCTTATGCACTCAGGAATTACTCCTGGTAAAGCTCAGGGGACCATATTGTTGCTGGAATTTGAATCTGGTTGGTCACGTGCAAGTCAAATGTCCTACCCGCTCTGCTATCACTTCAGCCCCTCTTTGGATTAATTTTAATAGCTTCTTTTTTCAGGGGAGTTGGAAGGAATTCTTTGATGCTCAAGGTTACTTCTGGTTCTGCAGCTCAGGAATTATTCTGTGGTGCTGCTGGGTTCCTATGCAATGAGGATGTTTGACCTGGATCAGCAAGGCAAGCATCCTACTCGCTTTACAGTGTGTCGAACCCCACCATTGGTGTTCTTTTCCATATATAGAATTTCTACTTCTAGGGGATATGGTACCACCAGCAGGTCAATCTGTGTCTGTAAGGTGAGTCCATAAACAGCTTGATGGCACCGTCAGACTTCCAGATACCCCAAAATTGCTGCTTTGCCTTTGGCCAGACTCCAAAAACTTTGGGCAAAGTCTTCCAAGAAAGTAAATGGCCAAAAGTTAGGTATGTGCGAGACACACCAACAAACCATTTCTGGCTCAGCTATATAATTGGAGGGAGGATCTCTCTGGTTCCTGATCAAACTGCTTAAAGGCTATGATACCTGAGACTCAGAAACAAATATCGGAACCCAGCGGTTTTCATCAGAAATGTTTCTGGTTCCCACACTAGGTTACCAAAGCTGGGTATTTCACGTGGGAATAGGTTTCGTACCTGGCGGCTCAGTGTCCGCCATCACTAATGGCTTCTGGACGGTTAGGTTTGGGCCCTCAGTGAGGAGACATGTAGGGCCTAATGGAATGGTGGTGGAGACGGCCCTTTCCTCCCCAACCCAACAAGACCCTGAGTTATCTGGTGCCCACGATTGGCCTCGATGGCTCGTGATCAAGGTGCATAATGGCCATGATCCCAGAGATTCAGAGACAAATCTTGAAATCCAGCGCCTTTAAGCAGAAATGCGTCTGGACCCTGCAGTAGGTTACTGTCCCCAGGCCACCCCATTGGGAATTGGTGCTGTCCCTCCACCTGCTCTCCCTTGGCAGTTCGGTGGCCTCCATCCTCCAAACGCCATTGGAAAGTCAGGTTTGGGCCCACACTCCCGAGATACGTGGGAACTCTCAGGATGGGGTGGAGCCGGCCCTTTACTCCCCTCCCCAACAATACCCTAAGTCATTCCATAGAACCACCTGTCTGGCTCCTGATAAAGCTGTTTAATGGCCATAATCCCAGAGACTCAGGAACAAATCTCGGAAACCAGCTGGTTTTGGCAGAAATCCCTCCAGATTTAATTGTTAAAATTTCAGAATTTCAAATTCATACGTTATATATAACCAGCAATCGAAAAAGAATTGTCTACTGCTGCATTTTCAGCAGATCTGAGTGCTGGGTAAAATCCCAAATAATAATGGTGGGTCTCTTGTCAAAATATTGACTGTAATCAAAGTAGCGAGAGTAATGTGGAAATTATCTGCCCCACAAGTAGGGGTAGGGTGTGGAATGGCGGTATACTTGGGTTTTTTAGTGGTGGAAAATGTGCACGGTGAAGGGACGGGTGTTTCACTGTATGACTGAGACTTAAACCTGAAAGCTTTGTAAGTGCTCTCCCGTTTTTTCCCGTTTTCTCCCATATATTTAGAAATAGCCAGAGCATTAGTAGAGCAAGTACGATGCTTGCCTTGCATGTGGCCAACCCAGGAGTCTTCCAGTCCACAAAATCTTTGAGTTGCTCATTGGACATTGAGTGTCCCCTTCTCATCCCTAGAACATGTGATGTGGGGGTGTTGCATGGGGTAGGGGAGTCTCCTCCCCAGAGCTGTTCATTACGGAGAGATCCTGTGCTTTGCTTTCTTGACTTTGTTGTCATTCTTCCTCATCTGTCAGATATGTCTAATAGTCCATGTGTTTCAAGGCCCCTGTTTCCCCGGCTGTATAACTAGCCTGACTGTACTCCTAAAGGGTCGGGTACCCTTTCTGGACCCCGCTCAGTTAATCTGACACCATGCTTATCTTTGCCTTTGTATCATTGCCATGTTTTTTGAATATAGGAAGAAGTTTAGTTTTCTTTTGTTTTGGCGCCTGGGGATGCTCAGCAGTTATTCCTGGTGGTTCTTATAAGTTGCTTTTGGCAGTGTTCAAGGATAAACCCCTTTCAGCCTCATGCAAGGCAAATGCCTACCTGCTGTATGGTTGTACGCACCAAAAATTGTTCTATTGTGTGTATGTTAAATTGTTCTCTTTTTGAAAAAAAGTTCAAAAAGAGAACTCCCAGAATGACCACCAACTGGGGACTCTTTGGTACTATTGCGGCAACATGGGAAGATGCCATTGTTGACAACATTGACGAGGAATACGATCGACTGGTTCAGCACCTCCATGAATGTGTGAGGAACGCCAAGAGAGAGATAGCCACAAAAAATCGCCTATCTTCGAAAACTCTTGAGTTAATTCGCCAGCGTGGTTTGGCGCATGCCTCAGGGAACCGCAAGCTAACGTCCGAGCTCGCAAAGCAGTGCAGAGATGCGATCAAGGAAGACCTAAAAGAGAGAAGAGCAGAAGTACTGGTAGATGCGGCAGAAGCCGGGAAAAGTATTCGTAATGCCCGCCTGTCCTTTGCCAACTACAAGACCAAGATGACTGCCCTCCGACGTCCTGATGGATCCATCACATACTCCAGAATGGCAATGGAGAAGATTATCCATGACTTCTACTCAAATCTCTTCGATAGCCCTGTCCACTTGCCAACATACCAAATTCCACAGGATGGATATGTCGTTCCCAACGTTCTCCCTTCCAAAATCCGACACACCATTTCGTCGGCAAAGAAACAAACAGCACCCAGCCCAGACAAGGTCAGACCTGAACACTTGAAGAACCTGCCGTCAGTACTCATCAATACACTGGCTCGGCTCTTCACTCGCTACCTGTCTGAATGCAAGGTTCTGTCCCAATGGAAAACCAGCAGGACCGTACTACTGTTCAAGAAGGGAGACATCCATGACATTGGCAACTATCGCCCGATCTGCCTATTGTCTGTCATCTACAAGTTGTTCACTCGCGTCATTCTAAATAGGATTGGCAGAACACTAGATGAAGGACAACCATGCGAGCAAGCAGGGTTCTGCAAAGGATTCAGCACCATCGATCATATCCACACAATAAACAAGCTCATTGAGGTTTCTCGGGAGTTCAAGATGCCGCTCTGTTTAACGTTCATTGATTTAAAGAAGGCCTTTGATTCTGTTGAGACGGAAGCGGTCATTGAAGCCCTAGCCAATCAGGGCATTCAAGCCAAATACATCAGGATCCTCCATGAGCTGTATTGCGGATTCACTACTAGGATCTCACCATTCTACAAAGAAGTGATCGTTGATGTCAAGAGAGGGGTGCGGCAGGGTGATACCATTTCACCAAAACTCTTCAGTGCCACCCTCGAGAACATCATGTGACGACTGGAATGGGAAAGCATGGGAGTGAAGGTAGGTGGTCGGCAACTATACCACCTCCGCTTTGCTGATGACATTGTTTTAATAACACTAAACATCAGCCAAGCGGCACAAATGCTGGCCGACTTTGACCGTGAGTGTGGAAAGGTAGGACTAGAGCTGAATCTTACGAAGACAATATTTATGAGAAACAGCCTTGTTCCTGACGCTCCATTCGCTCTCAATGGAACGACCATCTCCGAATGCAACAGCTATGTGTACCTAGGTCGAGAGGTCAACATGACAAATGACCTGCCACCTGAGCTGCGCAGGAGGAAGAGAGCGGCTTGGAACACCTTCAAGAACGTCGAAGAAATAGCTAAGAGGATGAAGAACCTTTGGCTCCGGGCACATCTCTTTGATTCCACTGTTCTTCCTGCATTAACATATGCCTCAGAGACCTGGGCCCTACGCAAACAAGATGAGAACACTATTCAGGTCTCCCAAAGAAGAATAGAAAGAGCTATGCTTGGAATATCACGTTTCACTCAAATGAGAGAACGAATCCGGAGTTCTGACATCCATCGACGATCAAGGATCAGGGACGATGTCTCATTTGCCAAGGTGTCGAAAATCAGATGGGCTGGTCACATAATGAGATTTAAAGATGACCGTTGGACTAGAGCTGTTACTGATTGGATTCCACAGGATGTCAAAAGACCGTGTGGCCACCCACCTACCAGATGGTCAGACTTCTTCGTCAAGATCATGAACGATTGGTTTGAGGCCCTTCATGTTCCCGGAGCGAACAGATGCCATTGGGCTACACTAGCACGTGACAGGGACAAATGGAGACATTACTGGCGCCCACTCGAGCAACTAACGGGAAGTTAAGTGATTAAGTGATGTTAAATTGTGACTGTGAGCCCATAGTGAAGTTAATTAGGACCAGAACAGCAGTACATCACGGAGGGTGCTCGCCTTACAGATGCCGCCTACCTTCGGTGTCCAGCATCCCCTATGGTATCCCAAGCATCACTGGGTCTCATTAAAAACGAAACCCAAAAGGCTTTTTTGTGGATTGCGGAGCTCCTCCCAGCAACACTTCCCGCGGATTTTCCCTTTATGTAGGCTTGCTTGGACTGTGGAAACTATGGAGATGTCCTCCACATGCTTGGTCATTCAACTGCATTCCATTCAACACTGGAATAATTCTCATTGTGCATTTTGTTTGATTTCAGAACTCAAATCACAGGTTCAGGATGTGGCATTACAGCAGTTTCCTTTGGGAACAGGGGAATTGCATACAAATGTGCTGTAGGATTCTCTTGTTGAAACTAACTATTATGCCATTGGAGTGCTCAGTCACCGAGAATGCAACTTGAAAGGTGGGGTCCGGCTCCATCCCCACAACCACATCGATGGTCTCAGCACCACAGGAAAAATATCGGAGCCTAATTCTGGGACTAGAGGGTCTTTAACCTCAGTGGGTTCCGAATTCTGGAAATTTATTTCATTGTATTTTTTAAAGTTTTCATTAAAGTGCCAGGATTTTCAAAGTTATTGATAGTTGTACTTAGGCGTACAATAATTGAACACCAATGCCTGAATCAGCTTCCCTCCACCCGTGTTCCTGTATTCCCTCCCCACCCCAGTTCCCACTCTACCCCCGCCTGTCATCTGGACGAGCACATGACTACGTTTCAGTGGTTACGGCTTAGATCTCTTGTTTTCAGTTCTGTTGCATCTGTGTTTTTGGGTAAATGACTACACCCCTCACTCATATCACTGGCATAAATGAATCCCTGATCCATGTAAACTTCTGGTTCTCTTGCGCCCCAAATTTCTTTCCTTCTTTGTCCGGACTCTCTCTGAACACTGGAATCAGGGATGATTTAAGCAGCCCCTTTACAGTACATTTCCACATCCAGTGTTTGGTATTCCACAGGTGAGTGACATCATCCTGTTTTTGTTTATTTTTCTGGCTAACTTCACTCAAGATGGTATCTTCCAGTTCCAACCGTGTTGCTGCATAAAAGCAGTAATTCTCAAACCTAAAAATATTTATTTATTTTTGCTTTTGAGGTTACATCCAGTGATGCTCAGGGGTTAATCCTAGGTCTCCGCTCAAGAACTATTTCTATTGGTGCTTGGGGGACCATATCGGATGCCTGGAATTGAAGCTGGGCTGGCTGTGTGCAATGCAAATGCCTACCCCTGCACCAACTCCCCCCAAAATTCTTTTTATTCTAGGGTAAATAATGTGACTTTACATTTGATAGGCAGCAAGGACAAGTGTGATTGCTGAAATGAATCGATGGTTCAGCACTAGTGGTTTTGCTTTAGGAAAGGCACTTGCTTGGAACCAGGAAGAAAACTCGTTTGATCCCAGCACCCCATATGGTCCCCAGAGTCCCAGCAGCAGGAATCCCTGAGCAATGGTGTTGTGACCCTCTCCCCACATAAGTAAATAGAACAAGATAACAGAAAACTCATTGATCCTTGAGAGGAATCTGCTTCAGGTGAGATGTGTGAGGATGCATCATTGCCTTCGCACGTGTCTCCCACTAAGCTATCCCACTAAGCTGCACACTGAGCTAGTACCAAACCCAGTCTCAGGCCTCTTTTATTTTCACCCTAAACTGGAGCTTCAATTTTCTGCAGAGGGTATTATTTCCACTTACTGTGTCTGTTCTTTGAGTTGGAAAAAAAACTTACACAGCTATGTGACCTGCCGTCGGTCTATTTTGTTTGTCCATCTTGCTGAAACTTTAGGTCTTTGCCTGGAAAATCCATCCACGTGTCAGAATTGCAACCGAGTCGGGTAAATGTTAGAAACTAACCTGCAGGTCTAGAATTTTTTTTGACGAGAAGACTATCAGGCACAGTAATTGGAATCCTTCTCTGCTGTTCTTCGGGTAGCAAACTGCCCGGGTGGAATTCTTCTGGTCATGCACACTGTGACAAAATCTCGAGTGAGCAGTTATGCCCTCAGCCCCATGAGGATGCCAAGACAGGTGGGAGGGTCTTCTGTGGGTTACCATAAGAATTGAGCACCCACGCTGCAAAGAAGAGCTCCCCTGGCACAAGCTACTCAGAGAATGTTGTGCTCAGTCCATGGACACAAACCTCCCCAGGGGAGAAGCCCCTGGACTGTGGGAGAGGAGCACTGTTTATAGTGAGTCCAGTTATGTACCCCACAATATATGAAGACTGGAATCGAACCCAGGTTACCCAAGTGAAAGAAAGCTCTCACACTCTTTGGCTGTCCATACAGCACCACCGTCATGCCCGAGTGCGTCCGAGTGCTTCCTGAGTGCAGAGCCAGGAGAACCTCTGCGCGTTGCTGGATTTGTGGGTCCCAAACCATGAACAAACCAAATAAAACCAGAACAGCCTCAGTCCCTTACTGAAGGATTAGCTCACCCCAACGTGGGTGTTTCAGAGCTGAATCTTTCTGCATTCATGCTGCCTCTTCCTCGTAAAAGAGGGTTGGGTACCCTCAGAACGTGGGGTGATGAGGTGTGGGTTGCCAATAGCAGGAAATACTTCTAAATGGTCTGGTCACATTTCATTTCATTTTTTCATTTCATCATCCTGTTAATCGTCGATTGCCTCGAGCAGGCCCCAGTAACGTCTCTTTCATCCTAGCCCTGAGATTATATTCACGGCTCTTTAGGAGAATGAGACCCATCATTGTTACTGGTATTTGGCATATTTGGTAGGCCACGGGGAGTTTGCCAGACTCTGCCCTGTGGGCAGGCTACATTCGATAGCCTGCAAGTTTGTCCAAAGTAGGAATGAGGTAATAAGATGTCACGCGG
The DNA here is from genome assembly GCF_029834395.1 of Sorex fumeus. Classification (NCBI taxonomy): domain Eukaryota; kingdom Metazoa; phylum Chordata; class Mammalia; order Eulipotyphla; family Soricidae; genus Sorex; species Sorex fumeus. The sequence continues at coordinate 14,843 of NW_026606501.1, read as the reverse complement.
CCGCACATGCGGCCGCGCAGTTCCAGGATCTGGATTTTATAGTCTCTGAGTCTTGGCCGCTGATGGGATTACACGGCGCCAAGGGGCCAGGTGGTGGGTGTGACCCCCGCCTACTGGAATTTGGAGGATCTGGGTGGAAGATGCTCGACTCCAATTCGAGTAGGCTTGGAGGTCTCGGCCCCGGAACCCGCGTGGCTTTGTCCCTCTGCCAGTACCTTCATGTGTGCGGAGAGTGGTCTCAGCATGGTGGTGGCTGGTCCTGGACGTCTTCGGCTGCCGGAGCCCCGGTCGGGGCGGGGAGGAAAGCTCGACCCGCTCCCCTCCAAGGGGTCCCGGCGAGGGACACCCAGGCGCGGGGGCAAAAGACTGCACTGTTCTCGTCCGGGATCTGGATTTTATAGTCTGGTCTGGTCTGGTCACAGACATAACAAATTGGCTTCTGGTGTTTTTCAGCTCAGACTGTCACTGTCACTTTCCTGTCACTTTCCTCCGATTTTTCATCGATTTGCTTGAGCGGGCCCAGTAACATTGTGAGACTTGCTACTGTGTTTGGCATATCAAATATGTCATGGGTAGCTTGGCAGGCTTTGCCTTGTGGGCAAGATACTCTCGGTAGCTTCCCGAGAGGGGTGGAGGAATCAAACTCGGATTGGCCATGTCAGTCACATGCAAGGCAAACGCACTACCAGCTGTGCTATGGCTCCAGCCTTGCAGTTTTGCCTTGCTCTGTTCACATCAGGGTCAATACTCTGCACCTGTCGTGGTCCAGAGGCAAAGATGGAGCAGCGTTCTCAACCCCCAAGGTGATTCAGCTATGTACCCCACAAGATCTGAAGGCAGGAATCGAATGCTGGTCACCTGTGTGAAAGACTAGCAACCTCAATGCTCTCCTACAACGCCCCTTTGAAGCTCAGTGCTTGACCTTTAATTACCCTATACTTAACACAGAAGCAAACTTAAGGGTGGAAAATTCTTAGAGAAACGGGAATGGAGAGGGACGGAAACAGCCACAACTACATCTTGTGGCGTTTAAGCATAACTTGCGTGGTCCAAATTTTCCCACGTTTAAGATTTTCGACACTTCTCTTTGCTTAAATCGGGTCATTAAGGTCCTGAAAGCATCAATTAAAATTAGGTGGACAGGGGCTGGATTACTTAGACAGTGGGAAGGGAACTTGCTTTGAACACTACCGAGGCTGGCCTGGGTTTGATCCCCTGCACCACTTATGGTCCCCGAAGGCCACCAGGAGTGATCTCTGAGCACAGAGCAAGGTGTAAGTTCTGAGTATATTATTTTGTTTCTAAGTTTTGCCATCGTTCGCACATCTTGGAAATTTGTGTTTTTGTCACACGAATGCTGTGCAGATATTTTCTCCTGTTTATTGAGGGAGTGTTTTGATTTTGGCCGCCCTTTGTTGGCAGTGCAGAAGTGTTTAAGTTTGATGTGTTCCCTCTGCTTTGACTTTCTTTTCCATGAAATATAATTTTCAAAGACATTTCATTTTCTTTTCTTTTTAAAATTTGTTTTCCAATCAGGACATGTGAAAAACTAAAGTACCATGATTTCCAAAGTTATTCATGGTTGAACTTTAGACATACAACATTACAACATAAATCCCACCACTAGTGCCAAGTTCCCCCCACCAATGGTCTCAGGTTCCTGCCCATATCACCTACCCACCTCCAGCCATCCCCTCTGGACAAGCATCTTTCTCAGTTTGGCTGTTATAATTTTGGTCTCTTGATTTCATTGTTCTTGATACTGTGGTTTAGATATTTGGCTCTATCTTTCCTTAATAAAACCTGAATCCCCGGGCCTGACCCCCATTCCTTCTCCTCTGACTTTTCTCTCCCTTCCCTCCACTCTTTTTTCCTTTCTCTTCTCTCTACCCTGGGGCTAAGATTGAATAGAGATAGAGAAAGAGAGAGAGAGAATTACCTGCCATAGAGACAGGCTGGGTTTGGGGGTGACTTCAAGAAGTGGGAGAGAAACTGAGCACCCTGGTTTTGGGAAAATACACTGGTAGAAGGGATGGGTGTTGGACTATTGAATCACAATCATGAACAATTATGTAATGCTCTAATTCACCCTGATTCAATAAAAAATAAATAATTTATAAATTTTGACCCCAGTTCTTACCAAACCAATGTGAACACATTGCCAACTTTACTGAATACAATCTGTAACTGTAATTGTAAATGTGGAAGAGAAACTATATTGCCCCTCAGATACAGGTTTATCTATAGAAAAAAAATATTGTCTTATGAAGGGTTACTAAAGTTTCCATTTAAAATCCTACCATAATAGTGGTTGGAGTGATAGTACAGCAGGTAGGGTAATTGCCTTAAATGCACCTAATCTGAGCATAATCCTGAGCATCCCGTATGATCCACTAAGCCCCACCAGAAGTATTTCTTGACTACTGCCAGGTGAGGCCTCACAACAAAAGAAAACTCCAAAGTATTATTACCACACGCTTTAAAGCATGCAGAGAGTTTACTCTAGGTACTCAGATAGTGCATTTACAGAGGCAGATCCAGCTAACAGGCTTCTGGGGCCTGCTTTGGCACTGAAGACTGGACTTCTCTACTGCCTTGCCAGGGGAGAGGGAACAGGTTTATAAGACCTTGTAGATATTCCCGTAACCAATAGACAAACAATTTAAACTGAACAAAATAACAATATATATTGAGAAATACATAACTTCTCTGTCACTCCAGTAAAACACCTTAATTATCCTGAATATTACATTGAGAGTATTACCATACAACATACCCATAGCTATGAGCTTCCTACAAACCACTTTCTATTTGTCTCAAAAGATTTCAAGATCAAAACGCAATCATGAAAGTTTGTAATTGTGTATCTCATGGTGATTCAGTAAAATAAAAAATAGATTTTGAGATAAAAGAAAACAAAGATTGAGGCGCTGTGTGTATTCGTTTGAATGTGAAATTCCGGTAACTGTCAGTCACCTTTTATTTTGTTAGCCTGCATCCGTGAACCAGAAATGCTAAGGAAAGGCAGGGTTTTCTGAGATTCTTTGTTATTTGAGTCACAATACTGGGTTTGGCAGAGCCACATTTGTAATTAGTACATCAAAACTCACTGTGCCAGATGCGAAGTCTAAAGTCCTGGGCTGGCCACATGCAAGGCAAATTTTGTAGAAAGTTCCTTAATTAGGAAGTGCTAACCCCCCCCCCCCCCACCACCACCACCAATACACATGTGGCAAGTGAATCTTATGGAAACTTGGACAGATCTCTTATTGGCTAAACTAAAACTTCAAATATGCTAAGATTGATCTTAATTTCTAAAACTCTGATATATAGGTCCACTGAGACCTTCTAATGAATTGGAGCCAAGGTCTGGGTATTTGTTCTGGGTTTTGCAAAACATGCGGAAAAGCTTATAAACAGGCATTGGAGGACTAGGTCCGGTGATGAAGCACAGGGTCTGTAGTCTAACGGTCAGCATCTAACGGTACAGAAGAGAAGCTGGTGGCTGGAGCACAAAGGTTTCCTGGCTAAGGAGCACGCACCTTTGAGCCCGCCCCCAGTAACCAGTCCGCAGGGCCCTAGGCCTTAGCAACAGCTAATGAGAGAGGAGCAGGGCAAAACATGGACCAACAGAAGGCGTGTTCATAGGTATTTCCTGACCCTGGGGCAGGGTTTGCTCATTGCCTGTCTCGACATCCAAGGGTTAGTCGTGGACTCTGATCTGCGGGGATGAGGTCTAAGGGTTAGTCGTGGACTCTGATCTGCGGGGAGGAGGTATAGAAAATTGCACTGTGGATCCGAGCATCTCGAGTCTCCCAGGAATCCCCAGATGACAGGTCAGCAGGATGGGGGCTGTATTTGCCTAGAGTGGGCCAGGGAGGAAGCGACCATGGGGACGAAGGAGATTCACCGAGGACTCAGAGGCTCCTTCTGGCAGGTGGTGGATTAAGTCATTGGGGGCGAGTCGGATTTGATGGCTTGTGACCAGCGCAGTTTAAACCCTGTTGGTAGATGCGACTATACTGCCGACATCAGGGATTGGGTTCAGATCCTCCTTGAGAAACTTTTGGGGGAGTTTCCTTCTGACAGCTAGTTGCCCTGCTCTCCATGTTCTGGGAGAGCCACCCTTGAGTCAGGGTCAGTGGTGTGTGTGTCTGAAATGCTTTTGCTGTGGGGATCAGGTGCCAGATTCGGAACTGATAACCCAGGGTGAAACGCCTGTTTCTCACCTGTCCAGCAATTATGTTTTTTTTTAAAAAAACGTATTTTGATTAATTATGTGGGGGGTAATTTTTTGTTATGCTCTACCCAGCACTGTGTTTCCCCCACCCCCGCCCCTGCCTCATTTGGACAAAGCAAGAACCAGAGAAATAAACGGGTCAGAGATGTGTTTGTCAATTTCTTGTTTATGACGGCTTCAATGAGGGGTAGGGGAAGCGAATTGCGTGGCATCATATTAAAATGTTATCCGTTTCTGAGAATTTAAGTTAGGTTATTTTTAACTTTATGATTTAACTAAGGTGTAACCCCAACAACGGCCAGGATCCAGAGATTATCACACCAAGCTCCCGGGAGCGCATGGCCGCATTCACGGCCATGCGACTTTTTATTTATGTTTATTTATTTTTTCAGCTTACCTTGAATATCCCAACCAAACGGCAGAGCCTGACAAGCTATCCGTGGCATATTCGATATGCCAAATCCAGTAAAAAAAATGGATTTCATTCCCTTGACCGTGAATACGGCAGAGTCGAGAAGGATGTGGAAGGAGAGGCTGATAAAATCTCAAGGCCGAACTAGGCTGCCAGAACGAAGAAAGACAAAAATGGTTGTCTGTACTTTCAACGCATGTACGCTGGCATCTGATGCATTCATCGAGGACCTGAAGGTACAAGTGCGAAAGATCAAGTACGACATTATTGGTCTGACCGAAACGAGAAGGCATCAATCACATCACACAGTTTTTGACACTGTAGTAGAACTGTTCCTTGGAACATGTGACAAAAGAGGCATCGGTGATGTCAGTATCATTGTCAACACGAACTTAGCCCTGAGCATTGATTCATTAGAATGCCTAACAACCCGAATTGGATGATTTCACTTGAATAGATGTGGCTCACTGCCAGCAGTTTCTATCTTTGTTGCCTATGCACCAACATACAATTATGGTGAAGGAGAAATTGAGAAGTTCTACATGGAGCTGGAGAAATTCTATAAAGAAGATCACACCTTCTACAAGATCATTGTTGGTGATTTTAATGCCAAGATAGGACCAAGAAGATTAGCCGATGAACTCCACATTGGGACCCATGGCATAGAATGGAACAAACAGGGTGACAGACTGTCTGAGTTCATCATGTCAACCAAGACCATCCATGGTAACTCACAGTTCCAAAAGGCTGAATCTAAATGTTGGACATGGGAGTCTCCTGGTGGACGGTTCCACAATGAAATGGACCACATCATATTCAATTGGTGGTTTTGCCTAACCGATGTTGCTATTGGCTCAAAATTCCAAAAGGGATCGGACCACCATCTCCTTCGTGCAAAATTCTACCTCACAGAATGGGGAGAAAAGAATGCAAAGTTTAAGGAGAACTCCCAGAATGACCACCAACTGGGAGTGCTTCGGCTCTGTTGCGGCAACATGGGAGGATGCCGTCATTGACAACATTGACAAAGAATATGATTGAATGATTCAGCACCTCCATGATTGTGCGTGGAATGCCAAGGGAGAGATAATCACAAAAAAATGCCTTTCTTCGAACACTCTTGAACTTATTCGCCAACGTGCTTGGCACATGCCTCAGGCAAGCAAATGTCCGAGCTGGCAAAACAGTGCAGAGAAGTAATCTAGGATGACTTCAAAGACATGATAGCAGCAGTGCTGGTAGATGTGACATAAGTCGGGAAAAGCATTCGTAATGCCCGCCTGTCCTTCACCAACTACAAGACCAAGATGACTGCCCTCCGACATCCTGATGGATCTATCACATCTTCCAGAAGGGCAATGGAGGAGATTATTCATGACTTGTACTAAGATCTCTTTAATAGCCACATCCACTTGCCCACATATCAAATTCCGTGAGATGGATATGTCGTTTCCAATGTTCCCCTTCCGAAATCCAACACGCCATCTCTTCGGTAAAGAAACAAAGAACACCTGGTCCAGCCAAGTTCAGACTTGAACACCTGAAGAACTTACCATCAGTACTCATCAATACACTGGCTTGGCTCTTCACACGCTACCTGTTTGAATGCAAAGTTCCATCCCAATGGAAAACCAGCAGGACTGTACTACTATACAAGAAGGGAGACATTACAACATTGGCAACTATCGCTCAATCTGCCTATTGTTGGTCATCTACAAACTGTTCACTCGAGTCATCATGAATAGCATTGACAGAACACTAGATGAAGGACAACCATGTGAACAAGCCAGGTTCTGAAAAGGATTCAGCACCATCGACCATATCCACACTATAACCAAGCTCATTGAGGTTCCTCAGTAGTTCAAGATGCCGCTCTGTCTAAATTTCATTGATTTAAAGAAGGCCTTTGATTCCGTTGAGAATCAAAGCGGTCATTGAAGCCCTAACCAATCAGGGCGTACAAACTCTATACATCAGGACCCTCTGTGAGCTCTATTATGGATTCACTACCAGGATTTCACCATTCTACAAAGAAGTAATCATCCATGTCAAGAGAGGGGTTCGCAGGGTGATACCATTTCACCAAAACTCTTCAGTGCCACCCTTGAGAACATCATGCGACGACTGGAATGGGAAGGATTGGGAGTGAGGATAGATGTTTGGCAACTACACCACCTCCGCTTTGCTGATGACATCATTCTAATAACAGCAAACATCAGCCAAGTGGAACAAATGCTGACTGACTTTAACCATGAGTGTGGAATGGTTGGATTACAACTGAATCTCACAAAGACAATGTTCATGAGAAACAGTCTTGTTTCTGAGGTTCCATTCACTCTCAACAGAACCACCATCTCCGAATGCAACAGTTATATATACCTAGGTCGAAAAATCAACATGATGAATGACCTGGCACCTGATTTACGCAGGAGGAAGAGAGCAGCTTGCTATGCCTTCAAGAGCTTTGAAGAAATAACTAAGAGGACAAAGAACCTCCAGCTCCGAGCACATCTCTTCGATTCCACTGTTCTTCCTGCATTAACATATGCGTCAGAGACCTGGACCCTAGGAAAATAGGATGAGAACGCTATTTAAGTCTCTCAAAGAGGAATCAAAAGTGCTTTGCTTGGAGTATCATGCTTGATTGAGAGATAGAATCCGGAGTTCCGATCTTCGTCAATGCTCAAGAATCAGGGACGCTGTCTCATTTGCTAAGGCATCAAAAATCAGATGGGCTGGACACGTAATGAGATTTAGAGATGACCAGTGAACTAGAGTCATTACTAACTGGATTCCACGCGACGTCAAAAGATCACGTGGACGCCCACCTACAAGATGGTCAGACTTCTTTGTCAAGATCCTAAATGATTGTTTTGCAGCTCTGCATGTTCCTAGAACGAGCAGATGCCACTGGGCTACGTGATCACGCAACAGGGATGAATGGAGACGTTACTGGCACCCACTCGAGTAAATCGATGAGTAACAGGGTATCAAGTGATCAAGTGATTTAACTTGGCAGTGATTCTGGAGTCCAGAGCCCAGCAAGTTTCCCCACTCTAGTGCGTTGATCTCAAATTTCTATATTATAATTGGGATGCCTCGATTTCAAGGAAACAGTGTGTCTTGGATCTTCACTTGATTCAAGTGGAGAAGCTTCAATTTATGCTATTTTAACTGTAGCAAATATATTCTTCACACCTAAGATGAACACTGATAACTTGGTTTTTGTTTGAATTTGAAATGGCTTTGAAACGTTGCCACGGGCCAGGGCAACGACTCAAAGGGCTGGGGTGCATGCCAGGCTGGCAAAAGACCCCAAGTTTGAATGTGGGCTCCCTTTGTTCCCCCCTCCCCGTGTCTGCCCCACTGGGTGTTACATCAGCAGCACCAACCCTGGTGGCTCTCAACACTGAAGGTGAACACTGAACTGAACTCCAAACCTTTGGACCCAAACAAGGGCATTTTTAAAGAGAGGGGGACCGTGTCAGGCACCTCCATGGAGCTCCTTTCCTGTTCCTAGAAACGGATAAAAAAAAAATAAGCTTACAGAAAGGCCCTGGGTAGAGAATACTTACTTGTTTCAATCATTTATTGTTCCAACACCACCAATGTGACTGTCCTTCAACCAATATCCCCAGTTTCCTTCCCAATTCCAATCTACGGCCGACCCGGGTTTGATTCCCAGCATCCCATATGGTCCCCTGAGCACCACCAGGAGTAATTCCTGAGTGCATAGCCAGGAATAACCCCTGTGCATCGCTGGGTGTGACCCAAAAAGAAAAAAATGTTCATTTAAATTTTATTTTTATAAATCACTTGATCACTTGACATCCGTTACTCATCGATTTGCTCGAGCGGGCACCAATAACGTCTCCATCCATACTTGACACGTGCTAGTGTATCCAAATGGCGTCTGTTTGTTCTAGGAACAGGAATGAAGAGCCTCAAACTGATTGTTCAGAGTCTTGATGAAGAAATCTGGCCATCTCTTAGGTGAGCAGCCATGACTGGGAATCCAGTCAGTAATGGCTTTAGTCCAGCAGTCATCTCCAAATCTCATTACGTGTCCAGCCCATCTGATTTTTGACACCTTTGCAAATGAGACAGCGTCCCTGATTCTTGACCGTTGACGGAGTTCTGAACTTCGGATTCATTCTCTCATTTGAGTGAAGCGTGATACTCCAAGCATAGTTCCTTCAGTTCCTCTTTGGGAGACCTGAATAGCGTTCTCATCTTGTTTTCATAGGGCCCAGATCTCTGAGGCATATGTTAATGCAGGTAAAATAGTGTATTCGAAGAGATGTGCCTGGAGCCAGAGGTTCTTTGTCCTCTTAGCTATTTCTTTGACTCTCTTAAAGGTGTTCCAAGACACTCTCTTCCTCCTGTGCAACTCAAGTGCCAGGTCATTCATCATATTGACTTCTCGACCTATACACATAACTGTTGCATTCGGAGATGATCATTCCATTGAGAGTGAATGGAACGTCAGGAACGAGACTGTTTCTCATAAACATTGTCTTGGTGATATTCAGCTGTAGTCCAACCTTTCCACACTCACGGTAGAAGTCAGCCAGCCTTTTTGCCAGTTGGTTAATGTTTGGTGTTATTAGAACGATGTCATCAGCAAAACGGATTTGGTGTAGATGCCAACCGTCTATCTTCACTCCCATTTCTTCCCATTGCAGTCTTCACATGACGTTCTGGAGTATGGCATTGAAGAGTTTTGGTGAAACCGTATCACCCTGCCGAAACACTCTATTGACATCCATGATCACTTCTTTGTAGAATGGTGAGATCCTTGTAGTGAATCCGTAAAAGAGCTCACGCAGGGTCCTGATGTATTGAGTTTGAACGCCCTGTTTGGCTAGGCTAGGCTAGCTGTCTTCGATCACAGCTTCCATCTCAAAAGAATCAAAGGCCTTCTTTAAATCAACGAGCGTTAGACAAAGCAGCATCTTGAACTCCAGAGAAACCTCAAAAAGCTTGGTTATCATGTGGATATGGTCAATCGTGCTGAATCCTTTTCGGAAACTGGCTTGCTGGTATGGTTGTCCTTCATCTAGTGTTCTGCCAATCCTATTCAGGATGACTCGAGTTAACAGCTTCTGGATGACAGACAATATGCAGATTGGGCAATAATTGCCAATGTCTTGAATGTCTCCCTTCTTTTACAGTAGTACAGTCCTGCTGGTTTTCCACTGGGATGGAAACTTGCATTCAGATAGGTAGTGTGTGGAGAGCAGAGCCAGTGTATTGATGAGTCCTAACAGCAGATTCTTCAGGGTTTGGTTCTGACCTTGTCTGGGCCAGGTGCTATTCGCTTCTTTACTGACGAAATGGTGTGTCAGATATCAGAAGGGAGAATGTTGGGAACTACATATCCATCCAGCGAAATTTGGTATGTAGGCAGGTGGATGTGGCTATCGAAGAGGTCCCAATAGAAGTCATGGATAATCTTCTTCATTGTCCTTCTGGAAGATATGATAGATCCATCAGAACGTCGGAGGGCTGTCATCTTGGTCTTGTAGTTGGCCATGAACAGCAGGGCTTTGTGAATGCTTTTTCCGTCTTCCGCTGCATCTGCCAGGACTACTGCCCATCTCTCTTCAAGGTCTTCCTTGATCACTTCTCTTCACTGATTTGCAAGCTCGGGCATTCGCTTGCAGTTGCCTGAGGCTAGCACCAAGCCATGTTGGCAAATAAGCTCAAGAGTTTTCGAAGACAGGCATTTTTTGGGCTATCTCTCTCTTAGCGTTTCTCACACAATCATGGAGGTGCTGAACCAGTCAATCGTATTTTTACGACGTATTTTTACGACGGCATCTTCCCATGTTGCTGCAATAGTGCCAAAGAGCTCCCAGTTAGTAGTTGTTCTGGGAGTTCTCTTCTTAAACTTTTCAGCCCTTTTTCCCCACACTGTGAAGTAGGATTTTGCATGAAGGAGACGGTGGTCCGGTCCTGTATGGAATTTTGGGACCACAGCGACATTAGTCAGGCAAAACCATCGATTGAATATGATGTGATCAGTTTCGTTGTTAACCATCCACTGGAAGACTCCCATGTCCAAGATTTAGATTTAGCCTTCTGGAACTATGAGTTACCATGGACGGTCTTGGTCAACATGATGAACTCAGACAGACTCTCACCCTCTTCATTCCATTCTAGGCCATGGGTCCCGACTATGAGTTCTTCATCTGATCTTATTGCTCCTGTCTTGACATTAAAATCACCAAAATTGATCTTGTAGAAGGTGTGATCTTCTTTATAGAAATTCTCCAGCTTTCTGTAGAACTTCTCAATTTCTCCTTCATCATAATTGGATGTTGGTGCGTAGACAACTACTTTTATAAAGTAGTTGACAATATTTGACAACTACTTTATATTTGACAATTACACTTAATATTTGAACACCAATTCCACCACCAATGGACCTTCCCACCATTTTAGATGTTTCCATTTCGAACCCCAACTTCTGCCCCAAAGCAGAACTAAAGTAATTTATTTTCATTTTTGTTAGCAATAAATCACTGAAAATGCTCAGAAAACTTTCCTTAGGGGAGTGTGTCTGAAGATTATTGTATTTATCCCAAGGACCATTAAACCCTTCTATAAGAGATTACTAATATGTTGTTAAATTAAACCGTATTTAATGTGGTGTGCTACTTTTGGAATATGAGCGGTGTGAGGTATGTGATATTGTGTGGTCACGCAGTCCAGGATTTCAGTGGCCAGGTCTCGGTTTCTTGGGGTTAGGGAGGGGCTTCCCCTACCCCCCCTCCAGGGTACCCTGTATGAAACATCCTGGCTTGGGGTCCAGCAGCATGGCTATTGCATGTGTTGTTTTATGCTGTCTTCCAAGAGAGAAGGACAATGAGTCTCTGGATCGTGTCCGTTGATGAGATTATCTGACCCACATTTTATTCTTGAACCCTTCTGAGCACCAAGTCAGGAATAGCCTGAGCACTGCCAGATGTGGTCCAGCATCCGCCTGACTGCCAACTTTTCCCAAGGAGAGAAATGCTTGAGGATGTTAGTTGCACGTCAGAACTTCACATTATTGAGGGTTATTTTTTGTTATTTTTTATTTTATAAAGTAGTTCACAATATTTGATTACATTTAATATCCCAACGCTAATTCCACCACCATTGTACCTTCCCAACAACATATTTTAGATGTTTCTATCCATCCTGAACCCCAACCCTTGCCCCAAAGCAGAAACGAAATAATGTATTTTGTTTGTTATAAAAAACTGCTGAAAATTCTACAGAAATGTATCCTTAGAGGAAAGAGTGCGAAGATTGTTGTATTTCACCCAAGGACCATAAGTGATAATGTGTTGTTAAAGGTTTAGCCTTCTGTGCATATATATATATATATATATATATATATATATATGCATACACATATATATATACGGACACACACACACATATATATATATATATCTGTAAAAGAAATATTTCCCTCTAAGATTAGTTGCCTCCTTCTTTGAACTCCATCAAATGTGGTGTAGTATTCTTGGAATATGGGTAGGGTTGTGTCCTATGAAGCATTACACAGCTGTGAATGTGGCCACACAGTCCAGGAATAGGTTCACTCATGGGTGAGGCTTGACCTGAGCATGTGGGGTCAAACCCTGTGCAGGGTCTGGCAGCATTCTTCTGGAGAGTGTCATGTTATGACCTCTTCCGGGAAAGGACATGTGATCTGGACGGTCACCAATGACGAGATTATCTGGACTCAGCCAGAGGTTGTTTATGGGCGTGACTATTGACTTGCTGGAGACAGGGCCATATGGCCAGAGGATCTCTATTCCAGTCCTGCATATGGTGATTCAATCACGGGTGAGGCTCAGTCCAAATGTATGGAGAGCGGCCATGAGCATGACGGTGGTTGAGTTCTGGATATTTTCGGCTGCCAGGACTGGGTCCCTTGGGGCAGGGAGAGGTTTTATCCAACCCCTCTGGGGCGCCCTAGGTGAAATAGCCTGGCTCATGGTCTGGTGGCATAGTTATGTCAAGTGTCATGTTATACTCTCCTCCAGGAGAGAAGGACATGTGAGTCTGGATGGTGGCCAATGACGAGATTATCTGTCGCAAACCAGACGTGGCTTATGGGTGTGACTGCTGAGTTGCTGGAGATAGGAAGATATGGGCAGAGGATCTATTGAGGAATTTTTGATATTTTGGTTGGGTTAGGCCATGGCAGGATTCAGTTTCCATGTCAGAGTATATCCAATTCTCATTGAATGATGAGGACAGAATGAGTGGAGGAAAAGCAGATTCATTATAGTATCTGTGGAAAATATCAATCCATGACCATGCAAGTTTTTATTTTTATTATTATTTAAAATAATAAACCTGGACAAACTTGCAGGCTACTCAATGTAACGTGCCCACACGGCAGAGTCTGGCAAACTCCCCATGGCTTACCCAATATGCCAAATACCAGTAACAATGATGGGTCTCATTCTCCTAACCCGGAAAGAGTCTTGAATCTCAGGGCTAGGACGAAGGAGACGTAACTGGGGCCTGCTCGAGGCAATTGACAAACAACAGGATGGTCGTGATCGTGATCGTGATGATTATTTAATTTTTTAAAATTGAATCACCAGGAGATAGGGCATTACAAAGCTGTTCATGATTGGGTTTCAGTCATAAAAAGTTCTAACACCCATCCCTCCACCAGTATCATTTCTTAGCACTAGTGTTCCCAGTTTTCCTCCCACCCCTTCAAGTCACACCCCCCAGTCTGCCTCTATGGTAGACACCTCTCTTCTCTCTCATTCTCTTTTGCTTATATTAGTCATTAGGGTTTGCTATACAGATGCTGAAAAGTTATGTATATCCCTTCACCTACTTTCAACACTCAGTTCTTGTCCAGAGTGATCATTTCTAACTATGCTGTCATGATGAATCCTCCTCTATATTAATTACCCTCTATCTCCAAACTTTTGTGGTAATTCCCAACCATTCACTAGTCCACGTGGCCCCTGTTTTCACTGGCCTCGGATATTAGGTTATTTTAAATTATTTAGATTTTATAAAGTAGTTCACAATATTTGATTACAATTAATATTCAAACACCAATTCCACCACCATGACACCTTCACACCACCATAGTTTGGAAGGTTCCATCTCAAACCCCAACCTGGGCCCCAAAAGCAGAACTGAAATAATATATTTGGTATTGCTTGTTATGAAAAACCACTGAACATGATACAAAAAGTTTTCTTAGAGGAAAGAATGTGAGGATTGTTGTGTTTCACCCACGGGCCATTAAGCCCTTCTATAAGAGATCATTCAAATGTTCTTAAAGGTTGAGCCTTGTGTACTATGTGTGTGTGTGTGTGTGTGTGTGTGTGTGTGTGTGTGTGTGTAAAAAATATTTTCCTCTAAGATTGGTAAGATTGGTTGCCTCTTACATGAACCCCATCAAATGTGGTGCGTTACTCTTGGAGTTTGAGTGGTGTGTGGTATGAAGTGTCGTACGGATTCAAATGTAGCCGTGCGGTTCAGGAATAGGTTCACTTGTGGGTGAAGCTCGGCCAGAGTGCGTGGGGAGTGGCCATGATCATGGTGGCACTTGAGTTCTGGAGGGTTTTGCTTGCCAGGGATAGGTCCTTTGGGGTGTGAAGGGGTCTCAACCGGCCGCCCTCTGGGGCACCCCAAGTGAAACAGCCTAGCACGGGATCCAGCGGCGTGGTTATGGCAAGTGTCATGTTATGCTCCCTTCTGGGAGAGAAGAACAGGTGACTCTGGATGGTGGCCGATGATTAGAGTATCTGGCACCAGCCAGAGGTGTCTTATGGGTGTGACTGCTGTTTCTGGAAACAGGGGGATATGAGTGAAGGATCCTTGTTCCTGGTTCCATCGAACCCTGAGTTCTCACTCAAAAAGTCCCGCATAACTGGGTTTTCTGGGGATTCAGTCATACGTGAGGCTGGCCCAAGCATACCGAGAGTGACAGTGAGCAGGGTGGTGGTTGAGTTCTGGAGGTTTTCAGCTGCTGGAGCTGAGTTCCTTGGGGTGGGTATGCGACAGAGTTTTTAGGTTTGTCAGGACACTCCTATCACAGTGCTCCCATTCCTCTGTGTTTATTTGTGATATCTTTCTTTGTGCATTGCTGGGTGTGACCCAAAAAGGAAAAAAATGACAAAAAAGAGAAAGAAAGAAATATTGTTATCATGC
>NW_026606500.1:0-29797 GCF_029834395.1 Sorex fumeus | reverse complement strand
CTGGCTTATGCACTCGGGAATTACTCCTGGGACTATATAGGATGCTGAGATTTGAACCCGGGTTGGCCATGTGCAAGGCAAACACCCTACCTGCTGTGCTATGCTCCAGTTCCTGTCCTCCCCTTACCCTTCTCATCCTCTTATAATCCTCTCCCTTATTCCTTCTTCGTTTTCCCTTCTCCCTTTCATCCTCTTTCCCTCTCCTCTTCCCCTTTTCTCCCCTCCTCTTCCTCTTCCCTTCACTGATTTACTCTCTCCCTAGCCTTCCCCCATGCCTCTCTTCACTTCTGACTTATTCCCACTCCCTTTACCCTTCCATCTTCCTCTTTTTTGCCTTCCACCACCCCTCCCACCTCTCCCGCTTTCACTTCCCCATGCCCTCCCTCTTTTCTTTTTTCTTACCTTCCTCTTCCCTTTCCACTTCCCCCTTTCCCCTTATCTCTTCCGCCACTTCTTGTTCTTTCCTTTCTCCTCCCCTACCCCTCACTCCTATCTTCTTCGCCCTGCCCCTTTTCACTTTCCCCATCCTCTCATTGCTTTGCCTGGGACACATTCCTAGCTGCTTTGAAAAATCTCATAAGTCATACGGGCTGGAGGGATAGCACAGCGGGTAGGGCTTTCGCCTTACACGCGGCCAACATGGCCGACCCGAGTTCGATTCCTCAGCCCCTCTCGGAGAGCCCGGCAAGCTACCGAGAGTATTCGATATGCCAGACACAGTAACAACAAAGTCTCCAATGGAGACGTTACTGGGCCCGCTCGAGCAAATCGACGATCAACGGGAGGGCCTTTACCTTACCTAATAAACGCATTTATAGAGGTAGGACATGTTTGAATGAGGATTTACATTTGTGAAATGCTTAAAAGTTTTCTTTATAATCCTTAATCTGTGTGAGGTAGGGTTAATATTTATATATTCAAACTGATTTTGCGGGGCAAGGAGATAGCGGGTTAGGACCTTAGATTATTAAACTAGGTCTGATGTCCCACAGCACTAAAAGCACTGCTCAATGCTTCAAGAGGTATATCCTTGGTGGTGCCCAGAGCACTGCCAGGTGGCACTGGAGGTTCCCCAATCTGCAGTGTCAGTGCAGCACCACATCCTTGAGCCCTTCCACTGAGTTGTCTGACCCAATATCCACGGAATGGTCCCTGGGTTCTGTTTGTAAGGCCCCCTTGCAGACATTTGATTTTGAAGGTAGCTATGGTGGATAATGAGCAGATAACTTGAACAATTTTTTTTTTGTATTTTGGGCACAGTGGTGCTCAGTCTTACTCTCCAATTTGATGTGTGCTAGTACTGTGCCATTATTCTTTCATGTTGAGAAGTTTTTAGTTTGAGGTCTAGAGAGGCCTTTTAAAACCAGTTCCTCTACTGTTTCTTTGATTTTTGTCTTGAAATACTGCTTATATTTCATGTTCATGTATTTTAAACTTTCATTTCAAAACTAATACAGAAAAATTATAAAATGTAAGGAATGCCACTCTATCCCCTTAGCCAAGTCCCTGTCTATTACTATAGTATCTAATTGTTATTACTATTTTTACCTGTTTCACATTATCTGATTTTACTAAATTATCTTAGAGTCCATTGCAAGACATGATTTGTGTGTTTGGACCATACCTGGCGATGCTCAGGGATTACTCCTGGCTGTGCACTCAGGAATTACTCGTGGTGGTGCTTGGGGTAGCACATGGGATGCTATGTGAACCCTAGTCACGAGACAAGTGCCTTGTGCTGCCCTCCAGCCCAGTACCAAAATTCTTCAATTTGTTTTTTCAAAAGAATAATGCCATCAGGAAATCAACTGTCATACAGAAGTATTATCGAACCTTTCTGTTTTATTCAGTTTCACCTTCTGTCTCAAAAAGCCCTTTGTTGTTTCTGGGCCTTACCCAGTGGTGCTTAGGGGCTACTCCCAGTCCATTGCTCGGGGTCGTTCTCACTGGTGCTCAAGGGACCATATGGTGCTGGTGATCAACCCTGAGTTTCTAGAATGCAGTGCAGTGGTAACAGCCCTTTGAGTCGTCTCCCCAGCTTGCTGTTAATCTCTTTAGTGTAGCAGAAAAATTGCTTTGTAGTCCTTGATCTGTCATGTAAATTATAAAAATCTCTTATTCTTTTTTATCTTGCCAGAAATTTCAGGGTTAAGTGCTTGTCTTGCATGTGGTTCATCCTGGTTTTTTTTTTCTTAAATTTTTATTAGTGAAACACCATGAGGTACAGTTGTAGACTTACAAATTTTTGTGTTAGGGTTTCAGTTATACAATGATTGAATATCCATCCCTCCACCAGTTCACATTATCCACCACCAACAGTCCCAGTATCCCTACCACCCCCACCCCCCTATCCCACCCTACCTCTGTGTTAATCCCCAGCATCACAGATGGTCCCCTAGAGTGTCTAGAATGACCCCTGAGCATAGAGCTAGGAGTAACACCCGAGCACCACTGGATATTTCTTTTTTCTTAATTTTTGGGTCACACCCGGCAATGCACAGGGGTTTCTCCTGGATTTGCATTCAGGAGTTACACCTGGTGGTGCTCAGGGGACCATGTGGAATGCTGGGAATTGAACCCAGGTTGGCCACATGCAAGGCTAATGCCCTATCTGCTGTGCTATCACTCCAGCCCCGTTCCTAGTTATTCTTATGTTCATTTTCCCACAAGAATGTTGGAAACAACTTACTCTACTTCAGGGAAAAAAGGTGTGCATTTTAAAACTGGAATGAAGTTTATATATTAATTTTGAGAAGGATTTTTAGTGTTTTGATTATGTTTGCATATCCTAACCAACAACAAAGGATATTTTTCTGCCAATTTTATTTTTATAGAATTGTTCAGAAGAATTTATTACATTCACTATTCCATCACCAATTCCACCACCATTACACCTTCTCACCCCCATTATTTCGGATTGTCTGACCACAACTTAAGCCTGCCCTCAAACCAAGTACTAGATAATACATTTTGTATTGCTTGTTATGAATAATGCATTAAAATGATCCAAAAATGTTTTCTTATTTGTATATGTGTGAAGATTTTTGTATCTCACCTTAGAGCCATTAAGCCCAACAAGGGATATTTTTATATTTTTATATTTACTTAAACCTATGTTTCTTTGAGGAGTTATAAAAAGTATTACTGAAAGTACCATTTATACTTTATTTTTCTTTTGGTGTGATACCTGATGTTGCTCATGGCTTATTCCTGGCTCTGTTATCAGTGTCCCCTAGTGTCAGGGCCCAGGGCCCATATGTCATAACGAGGATTAGGCCAAGTCTGTCACATTTCAGGCAAGCGCTTTGACCCTGTACTCTATCTCCAGCCCTGTTCAAGTCCATTTTCATTATTTATTTATTTACATTTTTTTGTTTTGGCCATATTCTGCGTGCTCCGGGTTTATTCCTGACTCTGCATTCAGGAATTAGACCTGACAGTGCTTGGGGGACCTCATAGAGAGAATAGAACCCAGGTGGGATATGTGTAAGGCATGTGCCCTACCCACTGTACTCTTTCTCCAATCCCTCAAGTTTATGTATTTATTTATTTTTGTTTTTGGTCCATACACGGCAGTGCTCAGGTGTTACGCCTGGCTCTGCCCTCAGAAATTTTTCCTGGCGGTGCTTAGGGGACCATATTGGATATCGTGGATCGAATTTGTGTCTGACACTTGTAAGGCAAGTACCTTCCCCACTGTACTATTGTTCTGCCCCTGAAGATTTTTTTAAATTTTATTTTTCTTGCTAATTATAAATGTGGTTCCTTCTCCATTATATATTTCTAACCAATCACTGTTTGAATTCAAGAAAGTGGTTTATCCCAAGCACAAAAATTTATAAGTCTATAACTGTACCTCATGGTGTTTCACTAATAAAAAATATATTAAAAAAGAAAGTGGTTTATTTGTAACTATATCCTAGTTTGAAGAAAAAATTTAATTAGGCATTGTGATTTTAAGTAAATTTTGGACTCTTAATTAGGAGTATTTTGGGTTTTCTATAGTACAATCACATCTAGTCTTCAAACGGATACGGTTTCACCTTTTATTTCTGATTTATTTTATTTCTGATGTTTTCTCCTAATTGCATTGGCAGATAACAGTACACTGTAACACTGTCCTCCCGTTGTTCATCGTTTTGCTCCAGCGGGCACCAGTAACATCTCCATCGTGGGACTTATTGTGACTGTTTTTGCCATAACAAATACGCCACGAGGAGCTTGCCAGGATCTGCTTTGCGGACGGGATACTCTTGGTAGCTTGCCAGGCTCTCCAAGAGAGATCGAGGAATCAAACCCGGGTCGGCTATATGCAAGGCAGGTGCTCTACCCGCTGTGCTATAGCTTCATCAATTAAGTAGGTAAATGTTCTTGGCAACACTTGAGCTGTTTTTTGTACTTTTTATTAAAGATTCTAGGTTTTGGCTGAAATATGTGTCTATGATTATGTTTATAATGTATTCATCAATTTTTTTTTTGTATTTGGCCCTATCCACTGATGCTTGGGAACTTTTTCCAGCTTGGTGCAGGGGGAGTACTTCTGGTGGTACCTGGGGAAGCATTTGGTACCAGGAATTGAGCCTAGGTGTCCCACCTGCAAAGCATATACTGAACTCACCACTGAGTTTTCTGCTTGCTGTTTTCTTTTTCTGACTCTATTAAAAATATTAGGTTTTTGTTTTTGTGCCTCACCTGGCAATACTCATAGGTTTGGGCTCAGGATTCATACTTTGTGGTGCTTGAAGAATGTATGAGATGCCGGGGATTGACCCTGGGCCGGCCGTGTGCAAGGAAAGTACCTTACTAGCTATACCGTTGTCCCAGTGACACCGAGCTCTGCTCAGGGATTACTCCTGGCTTTGTGCTCTGGGATCTCTCCTGGGAGTGATTGAGTATGTTAATTTAGGTGGGAGGCATGGATTTTGAATCTTAGTTATTATCTGTATATTTAAACCTTTTACCTTTTTAATTGAATCACTGTGAGATAGACCCTTAAAAAGCTGTTTGAGATTAAGTTTCAGTCGGTGTTCCAACACCCATCTCTCTACCAGTGTATATTTCCCAGCACCGGTGTCCCCAGTTTCCCCTCCCATCACCCTTCACCCCCCACTCCCCAGCCTTCAGCTATGGCAGGCACTTTTCTTGTCTTCACTCACTGTTTAAATGGGACATTTCTTATTAACTTTTTTGTCTTATTTAGGGATGCTACACCAGTGGTGCTCAGGGATCACTCCTGGTGGGGCTCAAGGAATGATATGGGGTGCTAGGGATTGAACCTGATTGACTGCATGCAAGGCAAGAGCTCTCCCCACTGTCGTGCTTTAGCTCCCTCCCTATAAGTTTTTATAGTTAACCTTCATTTGTCATCTGGTTCTAGCTTTTTCTTTATAGTCAATATTTAAGTTTTGTTTGTCATCCATTCTGAACATTTTACTTCAAATAGTGTCTTTTTTTGTTAAATAGATATGGTGAGATTGTTAACATAAGTCTGGTACACAATAAGAAGACTGGGAAATCCAAGGGATTCTGTTTCCTTTGCTATGAAGACCACCGGAGCACAATTCTGGCTGTTGACAATTTTAATGGCATCAAGGTGAGTAAAAGTATGAAGCAGGATTTGGCGGAATGTTTCTGATGGAATGGTTTGGTTTTATTTTTCCCCTGATTCAGAGAGGCCCAGGGGCCACCAGGATGAGACTATAAGAGTTTCAGGGGTGTGGGGAAATTGTTCTAGGGAGCAATTACATGGGCCTGTGCCCCAGTCAGCATTTCTTTCTTCCTCAGTATTAGCTATTCCCCCACCCACCCAGGGAGGCCTTTGTTTCTTACCTTTCCCTCCTCACCACTGTATTTCTCCAGCCCAGGAGAGTGACTGTTAGAGAATTTGTCACTGATTGCACCAGTAATAAGTAGTTACGAGGACAGCATGGAATGGGGTTATAGGTTTTCATTTTATGGATCCTATATTCAAAGTCAGTCAAAGAAGGGATGGTTTTCAAAACATGTTTTCCCTCTTTGGGTCATACACAGCGATGCTCAGGGTTACTCCTGGCTCTGCACTCAGGGAATACTCCTGGCCTTGCTGGGGGAACCATATGGGATGCTGTGGATCGAACCTGTTTCGGCCACGTGCAAGGCAAATGCCTTACCCTCTGTGCTGTCACTCTGGACCCTCAAAAATGTCTTTATTTATTTGTTTATTTATTTAATTTGTGTTTTGGGTGACACCTGGGGATGCACAATGACTCCTGCTTCTGCACTCAGGAATTACTACTTGCCTTGCTGGGGGAACCATATGGGATGCTGGGAATTGAACCGTGATTCGCCGTGTGCAAGGAAAATGCCCTATCCTCTGTGCTCTCTCTCCAGGTCCTCAAAAATGTTTTTCAATGGGAAATGTGATAGATGATAAAAGGTGGATTAGACTGAAAGTAAAACTAAAATCAGACCTTGTATTGGAACAATAAAAGCTAGACTTTGGGAATGTTGAGTGCCTAATGAATATAGAATTGAGTATGTATCAGAGAGTGAAGTGATCCTACTGTGGGTAGGGCTCAGACCTTACCAGGCTGACCAGGGTTATGACCTGGACAGCCCATATGATCTGAGCACATTCAGTAGTGGTTCAACATCCCCCACCATCAAAAAAGAATTTTTAAGTATGTGCTTGATAAAAGAAATGGTTTTGTTTGATGTGAGTTTTTAATATTCTGTTGTTTGCCCAGAGTTTGTGTTTCACAGCAAAAGTATCAGTGTGAGCTAGTTACAAAAATTCCCAGAGTTTTTTTTATATCATGCCATCAATAGAGCACAAAAATATTTGTATGGCACACAGGGGTAAACTGACCGCAGATGCTAGTGCACTTGCCTCAGGGGCGCAGTAGCCCTCAGTCCTGTGGTTGCCCTGAGAGCAGAGAAAATTACTGGCTGGGAAATGTGCTCAAACACACCTGTTGGGCAAACAGTTTTGGAGATTTCCCCAGATATAGAATTAGCACGAAGTTTGGTGGGTCACTTCGTTTCGTAGAAGGGCTATCTTTGCTGATGCGTTGTCTTTCTGTCTGAGATCAAAGGACGGACTATACGAATGGATCATGTGTCTAACTATAGGGCTCCTAAGGACTCAGATGAATTGGATGATGTGACCAGATTGCTTCAGGAGAAGGGTTGTGGGGCACACAAGCCTCCAAAATTTTCAGATGAGGACTCTGAGGATGACAAGCCCACAAAAAAACGCAAAAAAGGTAAAGTGTTATGACCAAAAATGATTCCAGGTGGTCTTAACTTTTTTGATGGATAAAGCTGTTTATTTAACGGTAGAAAGGTAATTTTATTTCCTAATAGAAAGAAAATGTTCATATAACCAAAACTCTTAAGAAATAGTGACTTAGTAAGCTTAAGTTTATGTCAAGATACAAATATAGATACTGATTATTTTTCTTTTTTCTCCTACCTGGCGATACACAGGGGTTACTCCTCGCTCTGCACTCAGGAATTACACATGGTGGTACTCAGGGGACCATATGGGATGCTGGGTATCGAACCCGACCCGGGAGTGTGCAAGGCAAATGCCCTACCTGCTTCGTTATTGCTTCACCCCAATACTATTTTTATTTCATCCGACTTCCCTAGAGAAAAGTAAATTTAAGGAATATCTGATGGGCATACACACTTTCTAGAAAATCTTCTAAGACATTTTCAAAGCTCATGATTTTTATATTAGAGGATGACAATTACGATACTTTGACTCTTCATCTTATAAACTTTGCTTTTTTTGCAGTCTTGCCATGAATATTAATATACTATTAAAATTCAAATAATTAAACTGGATGATAATAGTGCAGCGAGTGGGTAGCGTGTTTGATTTATACACAGCCAACCCGGGTTTGAACTCTTGCATACTGTATGGTCCTCCAAGCATCACCACCCCAACTTCAAGTTAGTTTTGGGGGGTGGGAGTCACACCTGATGGTGCTTTGGCTTACTCCTGGTTCTGCATTTGATCTAGTGTATTTAGAAAATAGGAACTTTTGTGGGAGAGTTGTATATTTTTTCATTTCCTATTTGTTGCTTTCGTCCATTTTTTTTCTCTCCAGACAAAAAGGAAAAAAAGTAAATGAATAAAAGCGGGAGGTACAGCACGATGCACCAGTCTCCTCTTCATCACCCAGAAGCAAGATGCTAAAGGAAAACAATTCCCCCGACTGTAAAAAGTTTAACAACAAGAACTCAAAAAATGTTCAGAAGTCAGAATTCAGGGAGGGGCTGAAGCAGTACCACACCTCCCTTGAGGTCAGGACAGCCTACCACTCCTGAACAGAGGCCGGAGCAGAGACAGGGAGCCAAAGAAGAAGAAGCCCAAACAGGAACACAGGTCCTTAAGTAGGAGGGAGGAAAGGGAAGAAAAGAACAGGGATAGGGACAGAGATCAAAGGTCAGATACCCACATTGGCTGGCAGGCACAAGGAGCATTCTAAATGGCATGGTCCTAAGAGTAGGAGTAGGAGCAATGATATATCCCACAGGTATCAAATCCTGGCACTCCCGGAACTTGGGATCTCCCAATTCCAGAGATTACAGGCATCACTAAGACTGCAGCCGATTGAGTTGCTTGGTAGAATTGCACATGAAATGGTGTGTTCTTGTGTGTGTGTGTGTATGTTTGTGTGTGTATGTTGGGTCCCACCAGGATGTACTCATGACTTACTACTAGCTCTGTGCGTACGGGTCAATCCTGGCAGGGCTCAGGACTATATGAGGTTCTGGGGACAGAACATAGGACAGCTGCCTGGAAAAGAATCACCCTGTCCACCGAAGTGTCTGTCTGGCCCCAGATTTGAACTTTTATAAGAAGCATTTTTTAAAAATCAAAACCAATTATATCTCACTTTTGATATGTAAAATCTTTTGGAGGTCAATAATTTTATTCCCGTGTACATTAATCCTTGAGGGATATATACTCTCTAAAGTCTGATGCCCTTACTTCTTTTGGGCGCGGGTGGTCAGGTAACACCTGGTGATTCTTCTGGATTTCTCCTGGCTCTGCACTCAGTTATTACTATTGGCAGTGCTTGGAAGACCATATTGGATGCCAAGGAGATTGAACGCAGGTTAGCTATGTGCAGTTCACACGCCTGACCTGCTTTTTCATCTCTCCATTGCCTCATGTTCTTAATTTTTAAGCGCAGTTTATTATCCTTGGGAATATATTTGATACCAATCAGATTACATGTGGTAAATTGGTTCATATATAGATCCAAGAACCTAACCCCCCCCCAAGAACGATGAGAAATATTTAAGAAATAGGAAAACATTAGTTCTTGAATTTTCATCTGTGTTGGATGACTTTCCATTTGGCAGATAAAACCGATAGAGATGTGTGACTTAATTCGGTTTAAGTAGCGTGACATAGATACAGTAATGAAGCTGTTAGTCTGTTCTGTTTATTTTGAGATGTGTCTTTTCCTGAACCATTTTTTTGGTTGATACTTTTCCACATATGTTCCTTGGCATTTATTTTTATCGAGAAATTGACACAACAAAATTCATCTCATACAGAAATGTACTTTTTCAAAATTGCCTTAAAATTGTTTTGAAGTATTGTGAAGGTTCTGCTGTTAACTTCAGACCTTTATATATGTATAATTGTCACAACATCCACCACCAAGCTTTGGTTGCTATCCCACCACCAAAAAGACTATGCTGGTTCCTTGCTCTACCAACTCCATCTCTCTGAGAGTCACCATTGTATTCCTTCGGTCTAGCAAGTTTGTTATTTTCTTTCACTTTTAATTTTTTTAGTGAAGCAGGAGAGTTAATATAATTGTTTTTTTGGGGGGTGGGGTTGGGGTCAGACCTGGTAGAAACTCAGGGGTTGCTGCTAGCTCTACACTCAGTAATTACGCGTAGCTGTACTTGGGGGACCACATGGGATGCTGGAGATAGAATGCGGGTTGGCTCTGTGTAGGCACATGCTCTCCTCACTGTACTATTGTCCAAGCCCTTAAGCAAATTAGTTTGAAAACTTGAAAAGCTGTGACGGTAGAGAAAGGAAGAAATGTGTGTTCGGGAGAGAAGACTGGATACTCCAGAGTAGAAAAAGGTAAATAAAGAACATAGAGGCAAGTGATATGCATGTTTAAGTGAGTACATAGACTTAAAGAGCAAGCCCATTTTGTTAGTTCTTTGGGGTGTACTTTCTTTAGTAATGCATGCTCCAAATGAGTAAATAGTGATGATTGTCTTTCACTTCCAGACTTAGCTCATGGTCTATTTCAGTTTGTCCAGAATAACATTTCATCTTTAAAATTGGCAGAATAGTATTCTAGAGTCAGTATGCCCTTGCTTCTTTAGCCAGTCATATGTGGATGGGCATTTAGGTGAATTCGTATGTTTCACCTATCACGAATCTGCTATGATCAAATCGGGTTATAAATGTCTCTAGATGGGTATTTTTCATGTCAGATAAATGCCCAGAAGCGTTTTTTTTTTCAGGAGTAGTTTTCTTGTGTCACAGTATTTCCTTTTCTTGTATTTTAGGCCATATCTTGTTCTGCTCAGGGCTTACTTCTGGCTTTGTACACAGGAATCACTCCTGACAGGTTTCGGAGAAAATATGCTTTGCTGGGGACCAAATCATGGTCACCTGCATGCAAGGCACACACCTTACTTAAATACTCTGTCAATCCTTGAGAATTAACCATTTTGTCATAGACTCACAGACTCTGACTCTGAGGGTTGATATCTGTGCTCTGAATTCAGGATTCCATGTATCTGAAAGTTCCATCATTCCTTTAAGTTTGTAAGTTTATTTAAACACTTATTTACAAAGTAGCCTGTCCCAACACTGAGAAAGCCTGTAGATTTTAGTCACAAAGACCTGCAGACCTGAACTTTCAGCAGGTTAATTTCTGGGTGAGTCCTGTTCTGAGATAGTGGAGACTGACCAGATGCATGACTGCGATTTTGCAGTTGGGGAGTGACCAGCAGCCGGGGCTCTGTTTGGGCGGGCCCTGGGCTGGCCCCTGAGGTCTCAGCCATGCATGGGTGATAGAAGGAGTTTTGGCAGCTGTTTGTTCTCTTTCAAGATTTTGAGTCATTGAAGCAAGAATGATAGAAGAGCCTTCGCGGTATGGTGGTTGATTCGTGGGTATGACTGCAGAGCTTCCAGAAGTACAGGGAGGTAAGGGGAGGTAGCCCATTCCAAGTCAAGTTATCAGTCACAAAAAATTGCATACTTGAATTTTCAGCAAGTTACTTTCTCAGTACAGGTCAATCCTGAAACAACGGGTTCCACCCAGAGAGAAGGCAGTGTGGGCTGTCTTTCCCACCGTGTAGAAAGTTTTCTTGCATTCACAGGGTTTCTCTCCTTTGTGAATCTTCTCAAGTTCAGTGAGGTCTCATTTCAATGGAAAATCTTTGCCTACATTTCATGCTCTAAGGGTCTGTCTCCTTTGTAAGGTATTTTGTGTATCGGGTGAACTTATTTGTTGTAAAAAGTTTTCATCCACACTTTACATTCATATCGTTTCTCTCCTGCACGAATTATGTTGAGTGAGGTACAATTCTATCAAAAAGGTTTTATTACATTCTTTGCAATAAACAGTGTTTTTCACGTGTATGAATTCTATATTGTTTAATGAGATACGATTATAATGAGAACGTTTTCCTGTTTACTTTCCATTCACAGGTTTTCTCTCCATGAATTTCACTCCTATTCAGTGAGGTATGATTTTTTTTTTTTTGCTACTTGAGTCACACCTGGCGATGCACAGGGGTTACTCCTGGCTCTGCACTCAGGAATTACCACTGGCGGTGCTCGGGAGACCATATGGAATGCTGGGAATGCCTTATCTGTTGTGCTATCGCTCCAACCCAATGCGAGGTATGATTTAAAAGGAAAGTTTTCCTACTTGCGTAGGGTCTCCTCTCATGGTTAGTGAGGTTTGATTTCAATGAGAATGTTTCCCTACATTTACAGGGTTTCTCTCGTGTGAATCCTGTTATGTTCAGTCAGTAATGACTTAATGGAGAAAGATTTCTTCCTGCATTCACTGCATTGGTAGGGTTTATCGCATGTGAATTCTTATGTTTAATCAGACATGACTTACAAGAGAAAGATCTTGAGCATTCAGTACATGAATTAGGTTTCTCTCTTGTTTGAGTTCTCATGTTGAATGAGAGAGGATTTCACTGTGAATGTTTTCCTACATTGTATATGTACATAGGGTTTCTCTCCTGTGTGAAATCTTTCATGTTGAATTAGATCTGGCTTCCTTGAGAAAGTTTTTCTACATTGTTTTTATTTGTGTTTCTCTCCTGAGAGACTCTGTTTTGAGTTATCTCTCATCCATGGCTCTACTCCTTGTTTTATTTTTATTTTTTCATGGCTCTACTCTTTCTTCAACTTGATGATTGCTTCAGGTGTGATGACAGAATGTCCCAATGATTCCAGGTCCTGTAGTTTTCCAGTGTCACCTCACTGAACGGGGTCCTCTGTTCATCAGCCAGGAACTGCCATTCTTTCCACGTGAAGTTCACACGCTCCTCCTCAAACAGCACTGTCCCCAGAGGTGATTTCATTGGGAAAGCACTAGCATCAGAGGACATGAGTATGTATGGGATGGAGGGCTCCTGAGGTACAGAAGGAATGGTCTTGTGTTTTAGTTGTTTTGTTTTGTTTTGTTTTGTTTTGGGACCACACCTAGCGATGCTCATTCATTATTCCTGGGTCTAAACTCAGGACTTAATCCTGGCAGAACTTGAGGAACCATATTAGATGCTGTGGATTGAAGGTGGATTCAAGAAGTAAAAGGCAAATGTCCTACTCACTATTTAGTGCTCTTGCCCAGTGTTCTGGTAGTTCTAAGAAAAATCATAAGCCAATTCTTGTCCACAGTCTGAAATCATATTTTGGGTGGTCTTGACATTCCTGGATGCAAAATGCTTCCTGGGTTCCACAATATTCATTTCCTATTCGAGCATTCCAAAATCTTTGTTCCTGCCATCAAACCAATCAGTTTGATGTTGCAGGGGCAAACCTTGGGGGTCTTTTGTGTTGGGTCCTGCTTTTCCCATGGACAGGATGCCAGGATTGTTGTGTTCCTAGGTGAAATTCTCCTTATTCTGCATCTCCTTAATTTTTTACCTTTTAAAAAAAACATTTAATCGTAGCCTTTGTCTATCCAGTGCTTTGTGATGTGCCCTCCTAGGGTCTCACGCCTATCCCTGCATTCATGACAGGAGAATGCAGGAGTCTGGCCACCAAGTGAGAGTTCATCATCAACAGGCACAGTTTTAGGGGGCAATGGCGGCTTGGCCCCCATGAGGGAGACTCAGTGAACCCAGTCTTTCTGAGGTAGCAAGGAAGCTTTTTCAGTGATTTGGATGGCTTTTTAATTATTTATCTTCACATCTGGATGGCAATGGCAAATGGTGAGTATAGTTTTGGGCCTGTACCACTGCAAAGAAAAAAAAATACATAGATAAATAATTTAATAGAAAATATATATACACCTGGTGTCTTTAAGACCTGTTCCGAAGGAGACTAGGCTAGGATTATTATAAACACAGAGAAAAGATATTTACTGTAGGAAGTGTCTAGAACCTGCATATGCACACGCTGCATTGGTCCCATCAGAGCTACTTTTTCTGAAGTATCTGAACTTTGGGACGGTGGGGCTGGAGGAACTCAGGAGGGGTCTGTAGTGTGGTTGGGGTCCCGGGTGCGGGGGCCTTGGGCTCTGGTTCCGTGTTCAGCTCAGCAGCATAGACGATTAGGTCGGCGGTGTAGAAGAGCAGGAGTTTCACCAGGTGGAACTTAACCTGCTGTTGGGGTGTGAGGGGGTCGCCCAGGATCTGAACAAGTGCACTTTTTTTTAAATCTACTTTACAATGTGAGGTTTTTCGTCAGGGTGACTTCCATATTTTTGAATTAGATATTCTAGTGGGAAAAGTTTTCCGACATGCTTTACACCCCTAAGATTTCATTCTGTATGAATTTGATATTGATGAATTCTGCATGACTTTCGTGAAAATGTTTTGCTCCGTTTCACATTTGAAATGTTTATCTCCAGAGGGTCTTCTATATTGCTGAAGTAGATGTGATTTCAGTGGGAAAGATTTCCGACCTGCTTGCTTGCTTTGTATGCAGCCCATCGGTTAGATCGCTGGCATCCCAGGACTCTGCCTCAGCATTTGAGGTCTGGTAATTTGCTGACAGATCCCAAGTGATAAGTGTTTGTTATTTTGTTAATACCCTGGCTGGCAGATACATTTGATAAGTTTCTTGAGGATTTGACTCGCATTACCCTGATCTTTCACTTGCCTGGAATATACTATTCTCCGGATATATGTATCTGTTAGATTCTAGCAAGTAAACAACTCGGAAGTGAAGAATGTAGCCTATTTTGGAGAGGCTTGATCTGATTGGCAAGGCCCACTAGAATTTTGAGGTTACTGACTTATACTTAAATATTTCTAGGGCTGGGGCCACCCCGCATCAGGTAAGATGGTTCCCTTGTATGTGGTCGACCCGGTTTGATCCCTGGCAACCGAATAGTTGCCTGAGTGCAGATGCAAGAGTAAGCCCTGAGCAGATTGTGC
The DNA here is from genome assembly GCF_029834395.1 of Sorex fumeus. NCBI lineage: Eukaryota > Metazoa > Chordata > Mammalia > Eulipotyphla > Soricidae > Sorex > Sorex fumeus. The sequence continues at coordinate 15,193 of NW_026606500.1, read as the reverse complement.
ACTGGACCGGACTGGGATTGATCCCAAATCCAGAAGAGAAATTGCGGTAACTTGCATGGGATTGGATGGACTGCTGGTAAATTTAAGAGAATCAGAAAGAACAAAGGACTCATCCGGCAGTCTCACCTATATGAGGTGTAAGGAAACAAGGTACCACCCAAGGATAGTGGAAAGAAGACCAGGAGGATTATTCCATGGTAGGAAGCCTGCCTGAATGGCTGAGGGATTCCCAGTGTCTCCCTCTTTGGGTTTTTAATTGAATTAGATATTTTTTGTGAGAACGTTTTCCCACCTCTTCCGTGAAAATTAAACCTGTGTTTTGCACTAAGATCCTCCTTCACATCACAATGAATTTGAGTGAAGCAGCGATTTTGACCCAGGATAACCCTGGCAGCAGCAAGTTCTGGTGGATAGCGTCAATGGAATTTTGATGGGCTCTGCAGGAAATCTTTTGAATGCTTTGGACTGACCAGGAGAATTGTGCCACCCCTTGAACACCAGGGTTTTCTTCCCTGGTGATCCTGATAGGGAAAGTGTATCCCTTGAGCTCTGTGTAAAAAAGCTGTGGCAGCGACTGCTCTTAAAGCACTTGGCCATCCTGCTGCACCTGGCTCTGGCTTCTTGTTTGAATATCCCGTTGGTCGTTTTCTGGGACCTAATGACTGGGTTAAATCTCCAGATGCTATGCCTAACTTTTGGAGTCAAACATTAAAGCGCTTGCGTGTGCAGCTGTGGCAAAGGTAAAGCTGGGGCTCACGTTTAAGCCCACATTGGGGCCAGAAAGGCAGTTCTCCGTTCTGATCTACAAAAGAGGAGGAATGTCCTTGGCATCCCTCAGACTTTCACGTAGGGCTTTATTGCACTGTAGAGTCAGTGGTTCAGTCCACACTGTGAGGCTTGAAGGTGCTTCTGGTTTGTAGGCATTGAAGCGTCAATATAGCATGGAAAGTCTGGTTCTAAGGTTCTAGTCGTGGGGACCCGAATAACTCCCAGGCGTTTCACCTGTTATTGGTTGAGCTTGGCCTTACTTCTTAGGATTTCATTATCCCCAAAGCTACAAATTTAGAGGAGTTTGCACAGTTTTTGTTATCCTTATTGTGTAGGGGAACAGATGAACAGATTATGCACACACTGAACAGGTTTTACCTTTGTAAGAGTACATCCTCTGGATCATGACCCAGAGCGCGTGCACATAGAAGAGCATGGTTCCAAAAATCCTGAGGAAATAGACCTAATAAAACGAGTAGGTTGTTTCCCCGCATCCCACTTTAAAGGTAATAGGTGCTGCGAGTCTGAATGCAGAAAGGATTTTTTTCGATCTACTTCTGTCAACCAGAGTGTGGACGGAGAAATGTCTCCCAAGATACAGTTGGGATTTGGTAGTGTAGGCTAGATTGGAATAAGAGGTTCCTGGGGTGCTCTTAAAGGACTTTTGTACCATCCTTCATTGCGCACACCAGGTGATGCACAGGGGATACTCCTGGCTCTGCACTCAGGAGTTACTCCTGACCATATGGGATGCTGGGACTTGAACCCAGTTCGGCCACGTGTAAGGCAAATGCTCTACCCGCTGTGCTGTCTCTCCAGCCCCTGTTCTGGTAGTTTTAAGAGAAATCATAAGCCATTAATATTGTGCACAGTCTGAAATCATATTTTGGGTGGTCTTTTCATTGCTGGATGCAAAATGCTCCCTGGCTTCCACGATATGCATGTCCCTTTGCATGCCAAAATCTTTGTGCTTGCATTCCAACCCGTGAGTTTGATGGTGCAGGGGAAGAACTGCGAGTCTTTTGTATTGGTTCCTGCTTTTGCCATGGACAAGATGCCAGGATTGGTGTGGTTTAAGATGAAATTCTCATGATTCAGCATCTCCTATTGGTTTTTTTTTTTTATTTTTAAACTTAGCCTTTGAATATCCAGTGGTTTGTAATGTGCCCGCCTAGGGCCGCACTCCAATCCCTGCATTGATAATAGGAGAATGCAGGAGTCTGGCCACTGAGTCAGAGTTCTTCAGCAACAGACATACTTGTAGGGGGCAGAGAATGGCTTGCTCCCCCAGAGCGAGACCTAGTGCTCCCCTTCTTTCCGAGGCAGCTTTCCCGTCTTTCCCTGGTGTTGCTCAAGGAACCGTATGGGATACTGGGAATGGATCCCGGGTCAGCTGCGTGGAAGGCAAAGGCCCACCCGCTGTAGTATGGCTCCAGCGCTGAAGGTCTGATTTCTTGTAAAAAGTTTTCCTCTATTCTTTACATTCATAAGGTTTATTTCCTGTATGAGATTTACAGTGACTCAGGAGAACTTTTAGGCAGAAGAAATTTTTCCTTCAAAAGATTTCTCTCCTGCATGAATTCTTCGATTTGAGAGAGATAGGATTTGGGAAAGTCCTACTGTGTTTTTTACATTTCATAGGGTTTCTCACCTATACAAATTCGATATTGCTGAATTCGATATGATTTTAGTGAGAACGACTTCCCACGTTCTTTCATAAGGTTTCTCTCCTGTATGAATACGATAGTGTTGTATTAGGTATGATTTTAGTGAGACTGGGTGTCCACAGACAACTTCATTCACAATGATTATATGTGGGCAGAAGAAACCTTGTATATGCGAGCCAAGTCGTTGTGGTTTCAGAGTTTGACACTGGCCCGTCCTCAAAGTATGCCCTGCTAGATCATTCTGAGTCATCTCCCAGGAGTCAGTCTCTTTCACCATTTGCTGTTATTTGTTAATAGAGTTGATTACAGATAAACTCATTGTTGATTTGATTTGCATTTTCCTGGTGTAGGAAATTGTCAATTAAATCTTCCTTGGCTGGGATGTACAACTTTTCCATATATATGTGTCTGTCAGATTCTAACCAGAAAACTACTCAGAAGTCAAGAAGTTAGCTTCTTCTGCAGAGGCTTGATCTCTCTGGGTAAGACCCACCAGAATTTTGAGGTTACTCACTTAGACGAGTGTATTTCTAGGGGTATAGCGATTGTGCAGCAGGTAAGATGCTTCCGTTGGTTGTGTTTGACCGGGTATGCTCCCTAGCATCCGTACAGTTGCCTGAGTGCAGAGCCAAGTGTAATCCCTGAGGCGTAGTGTGCGCTGGACCGGCCTGGGATTGATCCAAATCCAGAAAAGCAAATGCTGTAACTTGCATGGGATTGGATGGACTTCGGGTAAGGGAAGAGAGTCAGAAAGAACAAAGGGCTCATCGGGCAGTTTCACCTATGTGAGGTGAAAGGAAAGAAGGAACGAACCTAGGACAGTGGAAAGAAGACCAGGAGGATTCATCCATGGTTGGAAACCTGCCTCAAAGGCTGTGGGATTCCCAATGTCTTTGTCTTTGAGTTTTTTTAATTGAATTAGATATGTTTTTGTGAGAACATTTCCGTACCTCCTCCGTGAAAATTAAAGGGGACTGTTAACTGTATGAATTTAATGTTGTTGACTTAGTTGTTACTTTAGTGAGAAAGGTTTCTCTCCTGTCCGACTTTGATATTGTTGAATTAGATACGATTTCAGTGGGAACGATCTCCTACATGCTTACACCCCTCGGATTTCTTACTATATGAATTTGATATTGTTGAATTCTGCAGGACTGTCACGAGAAAGTTTCTCTGCCTGTTTTACATTGAGGAGGTTTTTGATCATAGTGACTTCCATATTGTTGGTCTCCGTATGATTCTAGTGGAAATGGTTTCCGACATGCTTTACCCCCTTAAGATTGCATTCTGTATGAACTTGATCTGGCTGAATTCTGCATGACTTTGTGAAAATGTTTTGCTCACTGTTTCACATTTGAAATGGTTATCTCCTGAGGGTCTTCTATATTGCTGAAATAGATGTGATTTCAGTGGAAAAGATTTCCTACATGCTTGCTTGCTTTGCATGCAGCCCATCGGCTTGATCGCTGGCATCCCAGGACTCTGTCTCAGCATTTGATGTCTGGTATTTTGCTGACAGATCCCAAGTGGTAAGTGTTTGTTATTTTGTTAATACCCTGGCTGGCAGATACTACTTGATAAGTTTCTTGAGGATTTGACTCGCATTACCCTGATCTTTCACTTGCCTGGAATATACTATTCTCCGGATATATGTATCTGTTAGATTCTAGCAAGTAAACAACTCGGAAGTGAAGAATGTAGCCTCTTTTGGAGAGGCTTGATCTGATTGGCAAGGCCCACTAGAATTTTGAGGTTACTGACTTATACTTAAATATTTCTAGGGCTGGGGCCACCCCGCATCAGGTAAGATGGTTCCCTTGTATGTGGTCGACCCGGTTTGATCCCTGGCATCCGAATAGTTGCCTGAGTGCAGATGCAAGAGTAAGCCCTGAGCAGATTGTGCACTGGACCGGACTGGGATTGATCCCAAATCCAGAAGAGAAATTGCGGTAACTTGCATGGGATTGGATGGACTGCTGGTAAATTTTATTAAGAGAATCAGAAAGAACAAAGGACTCATCCGGCAGTCTCACCTATATGAGGTGTAAGGAAACAAGGTACCACCCAAGGATAGTGGAAAGAAGACCAGGAGGATTATTCCATGGTAGGAAGCCTGCCTGAATGGCTGAGGGATTCCCAGTGTCTCCCTCTTTGGGTTTTTAATTGAATTAGATATTTTTTGTGAGAACGTTTTCCCACCTCTTCCGTGAAAATTAAACCTGTGTTTTGCACTAAGATCCTCCTTCACATCACAATGAATTTGAGTGAAGCAGCGATTTTGACCCAGGATAACCCTGGCAGCAGCAAGTTCTGGTGGATAGCGTCAATGGAATTTTGATGGGCTCTGCAGGAAATCTTTTGAATGCTTTGGACTGACCAGGAGAATTGTGCCACCCCTTGAACACCAGGGTTTTCTTCCCTGGTGATCCTGATAGGGAAAGTGTATCCCTTGAGCTCTGTGTAAAAAAGCTGTGGCAGCGACTGCTCTTAAAGCACTTGGCCATCCTGCTGCACCTGGCTCTGGCTTCTTGTTTGAATATCCCGTTGGTCGTTTTCTGGGACCTAATGACTGGGTTAAATCTCCAGATGCTATGCCTAACTTTTGGAGTCAAACATTAAAGCGCTTGCGTGTGCAGCTGTGGCAAAGGTAAAGCTGGGGCTCACGTTTAAGCCCACATTGGGGCCAGAAAGGCAGTTCTCCGTTCTGATCTACAAAAGAGGAGGAATGTCCTTGGCATCCCTCAGACTTTCACGTAGGGCTTTATTGCACTGTAGAGTCAGTGGTTCAGTCCACACTGTGAGGCTTGAAGGTGCTTCTGGGTTGTAGGCATTGAAGCGTCAATATAGCATGGAAAGTCTGGTTCTAAGGTTCTAGTCGTGGGGACCCGAATAACTCCCAGGCGTTTCACCTGTTATTGGTTGAGCTTGGCCTTACTTCTTAGGATTTCATTATCCCCAAAGCTACAAATTTAGAGGAGTTTGCACAGTTTTTGTTATCCTTATTGTGTAGGGGAACAGATGAACAGATTATGCACACACTGAACAGGTTTTACCTTTGTAAGAGTACATCCTCTGGATCATGACCCAGAGCGCGTGCACATAGAAGAGCATGGTTCCAAAAATCCTGAGGAAATAGACCTAATAAAACGAGTAGGTTGTTTCCCCGCATCCCACTTTAAAGGTAATAGGTGCTGCGAGTCTGAATGCAGAAAGGATTTTTTTCGATCTACTTCTGTCAACCAGAGTGTGGACGGAGAAATGTCTCCCAAGATACAGTTGGGATTTGGTAGTGTAGGCTAGATTGGAATAAGAGGTTCCTGGGGTGCTCTTAAAGGACTTTTGTACCATCCTTCATTGCGCACACCAGGTGATGCACAGGGGATACTCCTGGCTCTGCACTCAGGAGTTACTCCTGACCATATGGGATGCTGGGACTTGAACCCAGTTCGGCCACGTGTAAGGCAAATGCTCTACCCGCTGTGCTGTCTCTCCAGCCCCTGTTCTGGTAGTTTTAAGAGAAATCATAAGCCATTAATATTGTGCACAGTCTGAAATCATATTTTGGGTGGTCTTTTCATTGCTGGATGCAAAATGCTCCCTGGCTTCCACGATATGCATGTCCCTTTGCATGCCAAAATCTTTGTGCTTGCATTCCAACCCGTGAGTTTGATGGTGCAGGGGAAGAACTGCGAGTCTTTTGTATTGGTTCCTGCTTTTGCCATGGACAAGATGCCAGGATTGGTGTGGTTTAAGATGAAATTCTCATGATTCAGCATCTCCTATTGGTTTTTTTTTTTTATTTTTAAACTTAGCCTTTGAATATCCAGTGGTTTGTAATGTGCCCGCCTAGGGCCGCACTCCAATCCCTGCATTGATAATAGGAGAATGCAGGAGTCTGGCCACTGAGTCAGAGTTCTTCAGCAACAGACATACTTGTAGGGGGCAGAGAATGGCTTGCTCCCCCAGAGCGAGACCTAGTGCTCCCCTTCTTTCCGAGGCAGCTTTCCCGTCTTTCCCTGGTGTTGCTCAAGGAACCGTATGGGATACTGGGAATGGATCCCGGGTCAGCTGCGTGGAAGGCAAAGGCCCACCCGCTGTAGTATGGCTCCAGCGCTGAAGGTCTGATTTCTTGTAAAAAGTTTTCCTCTATTCTTTACATTCATAAGGTTTATTTCCTGTATGAGATTTACAGTGACTCAGGAGAACTTTTAGGCAGAAGAAATTTTTCCTTCAAAAGATTTCTCTCCTGCATGAATTCTTCGATTTGAGAGAGATAGGATTTGGGAAAGTCCTACTGTGTTTTTTACATTTCATAGGGTTTCTCACCTATACAAATTCGATATTGCTGAATTCGATATGATTTTAGTGAGAACGACTTCCCACGTTCTTTCATAAGGTTTCTCTCCTGTATGAATACGATAGTGTTGTATTAGGTATGATTTTAGTGAGACTGGGTGTCCACAGACAACTTCATTCACAATGATTATATGTGGGCAGAAGAAACCTTGTATATGCGAGCCAAGTCGTTGTGGTTTCAGAGTTTGACACTGGCCCGTCCTCAAAGTATGCCCTGCTAGATCATTCTGAGTCATCTCCCAGGAGTCAGTCTCTTTCACCATTTGCTGTTATTTGTTAATAGAGTTGATTACAGATAAACTCATTGTTGATTTGATTTGCATTTTCCTGGTGTAGGAAATTGTCAATTAAATCTTCCTTGGCTGGGATGTACAACTTTTCCATATATATGTGTCTGTCAGATTCTAACCAGAAAACTACTCAGAAGTCAAGAAGTTAGCTTCTTCTGCAGAGGCTTGATCTCTCTGGGTAAGACCCACCAGAATTTTGAGGTTACTCACTTAGACGAGTGTATTTCTAGGGGTATAGCGATTGTGCAGCAGGTAAGATGCTTCCGTTGGTTGTGTTTGACCGGGTATGCTCCCTAGCATCCGTACAGTTGCCTGAGTGCAGAGCCAAGTGTAATCCCTGAGGCGTAGTGTGCGCTGGACCGGCCTGGGATTGATCCAAATCCAGAAAAGCAAATGCTGTAACTTGCATGGGATTGGATGGACTTCGGGTAAGGGAAGAGAGTCAGAAAGAACAAAGGGCTCATCGGGCAGTTTCACCTATGTGAGGTGAAAGGAAAGAAGGAACGAACCTAGGACAGTGGAAAGAAGACCAGGAGGATTCATCCATGGTTGGAAACCTGCCTCAAAGGCTGTGGGATTCCCAATGTCTTTGTCTTTGAGTTTTTTTAATTGAATTAGATATGTTTTTGTGAGAACATTTCCGTACCTCCTCCGTGAAAATTAATGGGGACTGTTAACTGTATGAATTTAATGTTGTTGACTTAGTTGTTACTTTAGTGAGAAAGGTTTCTCTCCTGTCCGACTTTGATATTGTTGAATTAGATACGATTTCAGTGGGAACGATCTCCTACATGCTTACACCCCTCGGATTTCTTACTATATGAATTTGATATTGTTGAATTCTGCAGGACTGTCACGAGAAAGTTTCTCTGCCTGTTTTACATTGAGGAGGTTTTTGATCATAGTGACTTCCATATTGTTGGTCTCCGTATGATTCTAGTGGAAATGGTTTCCGACATGCTTTACCCCCTTAAGATTGCATTCTGTATGAACTTGATCTGGCTGAATTCTGCATGACTTTGTGAAAATGTTTTGCTCACTGTTTCACATTTGAAATGGTTGTCTCCTGAGGGTCTTCTATATTGCTGAAGTAGATGTGATTTCAGTGGAAAAGATTTCCTACATGCTTGCTTGCTTTGCATGCAGCCCATCGGCTTGATCGCTGGCATCCCAGGACTCTGTCTCAGCATTTGATGTCTGGTATTTTGCTGACAGATCCCAAGTGGTAAGTGTTTGTTATTTTGTTAATACCCTGGCTGGCAGATACTACTTGATAAGTTTCTTGAGGATTTGACTCGCATTACCCTGATCTTTCACTTGCCTGGAATATACTATTCTCCGGATATATGTATCTGTTAGATTCTAGCAAGTAAACAACTCGGAAGTGAAGAATGTAGCCTCTTTTGGAGAGGCTTGATCTGATTGGCAAGGCCCACTAGAATTTTGAGGTTACTGACTTATACTTAAATATTTCTAGGGCTGGGGCCACCCCGCATCAGGTAAGATGGTTCCCTTGTATGTGGTCGACCCGGTTTGATCCCTGGCAACCGAATAGTTGCCTGAGTGCAGATGCAAGAGTAAGCCCTGAGCAGATTGTGCACTGGACCGGACTGGGATTGATCCCAAATCCAGAAGAGAAATTGCGGTAACTTGCATGGGATTGGATGGACTGCTGGTAAATTTAAGAGAATCAGAAAGAACAAAGGACTCATCCGGCAGTCTCACCTATATGAGGTGTAAGGAAACAAGGTACCACCCAAGGATAGTGGAAAGAAGACCAGGAGGATTATTCCATGGTAGGAAGCCTGCCTGAATGGCTGAGGGATTCCCAGTGTCTCCCTCTTTGGGTTTTTAATTGAATTAGATATTTTTTGTGAGAACGTTTTCCCACCTCTTCCGTGAAAATTAAACCTGTGTTTTGCACTAAGATCCTCCTTCACATCACAATGAATTTGAGTGAAGCAGCGATTTTGACCCAGGATAACCCTGGCAGCAGCAAGTTCTGGTGGATAGCGTCAATGGAATTTTGATGGGCTCTGCAGGAAATCTTTTGAATGCTTTGGACTGACCAGGAGAATTGTGCCACCCCTTGAACACCAGGGTTTTCTTCCCTGGTGATCCTGATAGGGAAAGTGTATCCCTTGAGCTCTGTGTAAAAAAGCTGTGGCAGCGACTGCTCTTAAAGCACTTGGCCATCCTGCTGCACCTGGCTCTGGCTTCTTGTTTGAATATCCCGTTGGTCGTTTTCTGGGACCTAATGACTGGGTTAAATCTCCAGATGCTATGCCTAACTTTTGGAGTCAAACATTAAAGCGCTTGCGTGTGCAGCTGTGGCAAAGGTAAAGCTGGGGCTCACGTTTAAGCCCACATTGGGGCCAGAAAGGCAGTTCTCCGTTCTGATCTACAAAAGAGGAGGAATGTCCTTGGCATCCCTCAGACTTTCACGTAGGGCTTTATTGCACTGTAGAGTCAGTGGTTCAGTCCACACTGTGAGGCTTGAAGGTGCTTCTGGGTTGTAGGCATTGAAGCGTCAATATAGCATGGAAAGTCTGGTTCTAAGGTTCTAGTCGTGGGGACCCGAATAACTCCCAGGCGTTTCACCTGTTATTGGTTGAGCTTGGCCTTACTTCTTAGGATTTCATTATCCCCAAAGCTACAAATTTAGAGGAGTTTGCACAGTTTTTGTTATCCTTATTGTGTAGGGGAACAGATGAACAGATTATGCACACACTGAACAGGTTTTACCTTTGTAAGAGTACATCCTCTGGATCATGACCCAGAGCGCGTGCACATAGAAGAGCATGGTTCCAAAAATCCTGAGGAAATAGACCTAATAAAACGAGTAGGTTGTTTCCCCGCATCCCACTTTAAAGGTAATAGGTGCTGCGAGTCTGAATGCAGAAAGGATTTTTTTCGATCTACTTCTGTCAACCAGAGTGTGGACGGAGAAATGTCTCCCAAGATACAGTTGGGATTTGGTAGTGTAGGCTAGATTGGAATAAGAGGTTCCTGGGGTGCTCTTAAAGGACTTTTGTACCATCCTTCATTGCGCACACCAGGTGATGCACAGGGGATACTCCTGGCTCTGCACTCAGGAGTTACTCCTGACCATATGGGATGCTGGGACTTGAACCCAGTTCGGCCACGTGTAAGGCAAATGCTCTACCCGCTGTGCTGTCTCTCCAGCCCCTGTTCTGGTAGTTTTAAGAGAAATCATAAGCCATTAATATTGTGCACAGTCTGAAATCATATTTTGGGTGGTCTTTTCATTGCTGGATGCAAAATGCTCCCTGGCTTCCACGATATGCATGTCCCTTTGCATGCCAAAATCTTTGTGCTTGCATTCCAACCCGTGAGTTTGATGGTGCAGGGGAAGAACTGCGAGTCTTTTGTATTGGTTCCTGCTTTTGCCATGGACAAGATGCCAGGATTGGTGTGGTTTAAGATGAAATTCTCATGATTCAGCATCTCCTATTGGTTTTTTTTTTTATTTTTAAACATAGCCTTTGAATATCCAGTGGTTTGTAATGTGCCCGCCTAGGGCCGCACTCCAATCCCTGCATTGATAATAGGAGAATGCAGGAGTCTGGCCACTGAGTCAGAGTTCTTCAGCAACAGACATACTTGTAGGGGGCAGAGAATGGCTTGCTCCCCCAGAGCGAGACCTAGTGCTCCCCTTCTTTCCGAGGCAGCTTTCCCGTCTTTCCCTGGTGTTGCTCAAGGAACCGTATGGGATACTGGGAATGGATCCCGGGTCAGCTGCGTGGAAGGCAAAGGCCCACCCGCTGTAGTATGGCTCCAGCGCTGAAGGTCTGATTTCTTGTAAAAAGTTTTCCTCTATTCTTTACATTCATAAGGTTTATTTCCTGTATGAGATTTACAGTGACTCAGGAGAACTTTTAGGCAGAAGAAATTTTTCCTTCAAAAGATTTCTCTCCTGCATGAATTCTTCGATTTGAGAGAGATAGGATTTGGGAAAGTCCTACTGTGTTTTTTACATTTCATAGGGTTTCTCACCTATACAAATTCGATATTGCTGAATTCGATATGATTTTAGTGAGAACGACTTCCCACGTTCTTTCATAAGGTTTCTCTCCTGTATGAATACGATAGTGTTGTATTAGGTATGATTTTAGTGAGACTGGGTGTCCACAGACAACTTCATTCACAATGATTATATGTGGGCAGAAGAAACCTTGTATATGCGAGCCAAGTCGTTGTGGTTTCAGAGTTTGACACTGGCCCGTCCTCAAAGTATGCCCTGCTAGATCATTCTGAGTCATCTCCCAGGAGTCAGTCTCTTTCACCATTTGCTGTTATTTGTTAATAGAGTTGATTACAGATAAACTCATTGTTGATTTGATTTGCATTTTCCTGGTGTAGGAAATTGTCAATTAAATCTTCCTTGGCTGGGATGTACAACTTTTCCATATATATGTGTCTGTCAGATTCTAACCAGAAAACTACTCAGAAGTCAAGAAGTTAGCTTCTTCTGCAGAGGCTTGATCTCTCTGGGTAAGACCCACCAGAATTTTGAGGTTACTCACTTAGACGAGTGTATTTCTAGGGGTATAGCGATTGTGCAGCAGGTAAGATGCTTCCGTTGGTTGTGTTTGACCGGGTATGCTCCCTAGCATCCGTACAGTTGCCTGAGTGCAGAGCCAAGTGTAATCCCTGAGGCGTAGTGTGCGCTGGACCGGCCTGGGATTGATCCAAATCCAGAAAAGCAAATGCTGTAACTTGCATGGGATTGGATGGACTTCGGGTAAGGGAAGAGAGTCAGAAAGAACAAAGGGCTCATCGGGCAGTTTCACCTATGTGAGGTGAAAGGAAAGAAGGAACGAACCTAGGACAGTGGAAAGAAGACCAGGAGGATTCATCCATGGTTGGAAACCTGCCTCAAAGGCTGTGGGATTCCCAATGTCTTTGTCTTTGAGTTTTTTTAATTGAATTAGATATGTTTTTGTGAGAACATTTCCGTACCTCCTCCGTGAAAATTAATGGGGACTGTTAACTGTATGAATTTAATGTTGTTGACTTAGTTGTTACTTTAGTGAGAAAGGTTTCTCTCCTGTCCGACTTTGATATTGTTGAATTAGATACGATTTCAGTGGGAACGATCTCCTACATGCTTACACCCCTCGGATTTCTTACTATATGAATTTGATATTGTTGAATTCTGCAGGACTGTCACGAGAAAGTTTCTCTGCCTGTTTTACATTGAGGAGGTTTTTGATCATAGTGACTTCCATATTGTTGGTCTCCGTATGATTCTAGTGGAAATGGTTTCCGACATGCTTTACCCCCTTAAGATTGCATTCTGTATGAACTTGATCTGGCTGAATTCTGCATGACTTTGTGAAAATGTTTTGCTCACTGTTTCACATTTGAAATGGTTATCTCCTGAGGGTCTTCTATATTGCTGAAGTAGATGTGATTTCAGTGGAAAAGATTTCCTACATGCTTGCTTGCTTTGCATGCAGCCCATCGGCTTGATCGCTGGCATCCCAGGACTCTGTCTCAGCATTTGATGTCTGGTATTTTGCTGACAGATCCCAAGTGGTAAGTGTTTGTTATTTTGTTAATACCCTGGCTGGCAGATACTACTTGATAAGTTTCTTGAGGATTTGACTCGCATTACCCTGATCTTTCACTTGCCTGGAATATACTATTCTCCGGATATATGTATCTGTTAGATTCTAGCAAGTAAACAACTCGGAAGTGAAGAATGTAGCCTCTTTTGGAGAGGCTTGATCTGATTGGCAAGGCCCACTAGAATTTTGAGGTTACTGACTTATACTTAAATATTTCTAGGGCTGGGGCCACCCCGCATCAGGTAAGATGGTTCCCTTGTATGTGGTCGACCCGGTTTGATCCCTGGCATCCGAATAGTTGCCTGAGTGCAGATGCAAGAGTAAGCCCTGAGCAGATTGTGCACTGGACCGGACTGGGATTGATCCCAAATCCAGAAGAGAAATTGCTGTGACTAGCATGGGATTGGATGGACTGCTGGTAAATTTAAGAGAATCAGAAAGAACAAAGGACTCATCCGGCAGTCTCACTTATATGAGGTGTAAGGAAACAAGGTACCACCCAAGGATAGTGGAAAGAAGACCAGGAGGATTATTCCATGGTAGGAAGCCTGCCTGAATGGCTGAGGGATTCCCAGTGTCTCCCTCTTTGGGTTTTTAATTGAATTAGATATTTTTTGTGAGAACGTTTTCCCACCTCTTCCGTGAAAATTAAACCTGTGTTTTGCACTAAGATCCTCCTTCACATCACAATGAATTTGAGTGAAGCAGCGATTTTGACCCAGGATAACCCTGGCAGCAGCAAGTTCTGGTGGATAGCGTCAATGGAATTTTGATGGGCTCTGCAGGAAATCTTTTGAATGCTTTGGACTGACCAGGAGAATTGTGCCACCCCTTGAACACCAGGGTTTTCTTCCCTGGTGATCCTGATAGGGAAAGTGTATCCCTTGAGCTCTGTGTAAAAAAGCTGTGGCAGCGACTGCTCTTAAAGCACTTGGCCATCCTGCTGCACCTGGCTCTGGCTTCTTGTTTGAATATCCCGTTGGTCGTTTTCTGGGACCTAATGACTGGGTTAAATCTCCAGATGCTATGCCTAACTTTTGGAGTCAAACATTAAAGCGCTTGCGTGTGCAGCTGTGGCAAAGGTAAAGCTGGGGCTCACGTTTAAGCCCACATTGGGGCCAGAAAGGCAGTTCTCCGTTCTGATCTACAAAAGAGGAGGAATGTCCTTGGCATCCCTCAGACTTTCACGTAGGGCTTTATTGCACTGTAGAGTCAGTGGTTCAGTCCACACTGTGAGGCTTGAAGGTGCTTCTGGGTTGTAGGCATTGAAGCGTCAATATAGCATGGAAAGTCTGGTTCTAAGGTTCTAGTCGTGGGGACCCGAATAACTCCCAGGCGTTTCACCTGTTATTGGTTGAGCTTGGCCTTACTTCTTAGGATTTCATAACCCCAAAGCTAAAAATTTAGAGGAGTTTGCACAGTTTTTGTTATCCTTATTGTGTAGGGGAACAGATGAACAGATTATGCACACACTGAACAGGTTTTACCTTTGTAAGAGTACATCCTCTGGATCATGACCCAGAGCGCGTGCACATAGAAGAGCATGGTTCCAAAAATCCTGAGGAAATAGACCTAATAAAACGAGTAGGTTGTTTCCCCGCATCCCACTTTAAAGGTAATAGGTGCTGCGAGTCTGAATGCAGAAAGGATTTTTTTCGATCTACTTCTGTCAACCAGAGTGTGGACGGAGAAATGTCTCCCAAGATACAGTTGGGATTTGGTAGTGTAGGCTAGATTGGAATAAGAGGTTCCTGGGGTGCTCTTAAAGGACTTTTGTACCATCCTTCATTGCGCACACCAGGTGATGCACAGGGGATACTCCTGGCTCTGCACTCAGGAGTTACTCCTGACCATATGGGATGCTGGGACTTGAACCCAGTTCGGCCACGTGTAAGGCAAATGCTCTACCCGCTGTGCTGTCTCTCCAGCCCCTGTTCTGGTAGTTTTAAGAGAAATCATAAGCCATTAATATTGTGCACAGTCTGAAATCATATTTTGGGTGGTCTTGTCATTGCTGGATGCAAAATGCTCCCTGACTTCCACGATATGCATGTCCCTTTGCATGCCAAAATCTTTGTGCTTGCATTCCAACCCGTGAGTTTGATGGTGCAGGGGAAGAACTGCGAGTCTTTTGTATTGGTTCCTGCTTTTGCCATGGACAAGATGCCAGGATTGGTGTGGTTTAAGATGAAATTCTCATCATTCAGCATCTCCTATTGATTTTTTTTTTATTATTTTTAAAATAACCTTTGAATATCCAGTGGTTTGTAATGTGCCCGCCTAGGGCCTCACTCCAATCCCTGCATTGATAATAGGAGAATGCAGGAGTCTGGCCACTGAGTCAGAGTTCTTCAGCAACAGACATACTTGTAGGGGGCAGAGAGTGGCTTGCTCCCCCAGAGCGAGACCTAGTGCTCCCCTTCTTTCCGAGGCAGCTTTCCCGTCTTTCCCTGGTGGTGCTCAGGGAACCGTATGGGATACTGGGAATGGATCCCGGGTCAGCTGCGTGCAAGGCAAA
>NW_026606499.1:17500-23972 GCF_029834395.1 Sorex fumeus | reverse complement strand
AACACACGCACTGAGTGGTGGGGGGTGGTTTTAGTTTTTGTGGGGGTGGGGGGGAATTGTCCTCCTCTCCATCCCCAACGGCCCTGCCTGTTTCTCGAGGGGAGGGAGGGGCGGTGGGATTTAGTTTCCCTCCACAGGAGTCGCGCGGGGCGGGGTGGCGATCGATCGCGCTGAGGTTGCTCGGGCGCCACCTGCCGTCCGCTTTTCTACGGCGCCGGAGCTCCTCTGGGCTGACGGGAGCGATTCGCTCGCACTGCCCGAGGCGGCGTTCCAGGATGTCGGCGTCCGAGTCGACTTCGGGCCCGCTGTCAAGGCGCCACCTCGCGAGGAGCGACGGTGGAGATTGGAACTGCAGGTTCTTGAGGGAGGCCGTGTTGCCTTCGCAGCCGGGTGCCGGCGCCGGGGCTGGCTGCCCGGGCGGGTCGACCAGCACCCCGGCGGCGGGTGGCGCCGTAGCTCCAGGGTCGGCAAGCGGCCCGGAGCGGGGCCGAGGGCCGGGCCGGGCCGGGCCGGGCCGGGCGCGGGGCGGCCCGGGCGCGCGGCCCGGCCCTCGGCCGGCGGGTGCCGCGGAGCTAAGCCCCGGGGTTGGCAGCGGCCCGGAGCGGGGCCGAGGGCCGGGCCAGGCGCGGGGCGGCCCGGGCGCGCGGCCCGGCCCTCGGCCGGCGGGTGCCGCGGAGCTAAGCCCCGGGGTTGGCAGCGGCCCGGAGCGGGGCCGAGGGCCGGGCCGGGCCGGGCGCGGGGCGGTCCGGGCGCGCGGCCCGGCGCTCGGCCGGCGGGTGACGCGGAGCTAAGCCCCGGGGCCGGCAGCGGCCCGGAGCGGGGCCGAGGGCCGGGCCAGGCGCGGGGCGGCCCGGGCGCGCGGCCCGGCCCTCGGCCGGCGGGTGCCGCGGAGCTAAGCCCCGGGGTTGGCAGCGGCCCGGAGCGGGGCCGAGGGCCGGGCCGGGCCGGGCGCGGGGCGGCCCGGGCGCGTGGCCCGGTCCTCGGCCGGCGGGTGCCGCGGCGCTAAGCCCCGGGGCCGGCAGCGGCCCGGAGCGGGGCCGAGGGCCGGGCCGGGCGCGGGGCGGCCCGGGCGCGCGGCCCGGCGCTCGGCCGGCGGGTGCCGCGGAGCTAAGGCCCGTGGTCGGCAGCGGCCCGGAGCGGGGCCCGGCCCTCGGCCGGCGGGTGCCGCGGAGCTAAGCCCCGGGGCCGGCAGCGGCCCGGAGCGAGTTGGGTCTATGGCTGCCCGAGCCCGTGGACGCCCTTGCCCGTGGCCGTCCTTGTGCCCGCTTGAGCCCGTGTCGTGTAGCTCTAGGGTCCGCAGCAGTTCGGAGCGGGGTGGGGGATGGCGATCCCGCTGAGGTTGCTCGGGCGCCACCTGCCGTCCGCTTTTATATGGCGCCGGAGCTCCTCTGGGGTGACGGCAGCGTTTCGGTTTCACTGCCCGAGGCGGCGTTCCAGGATGTCGGCGTCCGAGTCGACATTGGTCCCGCTGTCGAGGCGCCAGCCCGCGAGGACCGGCGGTGGAGCTTGGAACTGCAGGCTCTTGAGGGAGGCTGTGTTGCCTTCGCCGGCGGGTGCCGGCGCCGGGCCTGGCTGCCGGGGCGGGTCGACCAGCACTCTGCCGGCGGGTGCCGCGTAGCTAGCTAGCTCCAGGGTCCTCGGCGGCTCGGGAGCGGGGCCGGTGGCCGGCGCGAGAGGGGGGCGGCCCGGGCGTGTGGCCCGACCCTTGGCCGGCGGGTGCCGCGTAGCCAGCTCCGGGGTCCTCAGCGGCTCGGAGAGGGGCCGATGGCCGGCCCGAGCGCGAGGCGGCCCGGGCGCGTGGCCCGTCCCTCGGCCGGCGGGTGCCGCGTAGCTAGCTCCAGGGTGCGCAGCGGCTCGGAGCGGGGCCGGTGGCCGGCGCGAGAGCGGGGCGGCCCGGGCGTGTGGCCCGACCTTTGGCCGGCGGGTGCCGCGTAGCCAGCTCCGGGGTCCTCAGCGGCTCGGAGAGGGGCCGATGGCCGGCCCGAGCACGGGGCGGCCCGGGCGCACAGGGCCCTGCGCCGGCTTGAGCCCGCGCCTCGTAGCTCCAGGGTCGGTCCGCAGCGTCTCGGAGCGGGGCCGATGGCCGGGCTGAACGCGTGCCGCCCTTGGCCGGTCAGCGGGCGGTGCATCGGTGCACGGTGACGGGTTCCGGCCGTGAGCCCGTGGGGGCGCCTGGTCCGCGGCCCCGAGAAGGAAGAGGACTTAGTTTTGTTTGATTTCCCGCCGCGGTGTTTCTGGGCTTCTGAATCTATCTATCCCCTTAGCCTTCCCGAGCTGGCTTTGACCTCCGGGCCGCCGCCGCCGCCGCCGCCGCCGCCGCCGCCGCCGCCGTGGGGTCGTCGCGTGGCTTCGGGCGCAGCTTCGACCATGCCGAGTCACGGGGTCGACCAGTTGTCCCGTGGAGCTCCGGGACTCGGGGCGATGGGGCTCTCCTGGGTGCCAGTTGCCGGGTCCCTGTTCCAGAGGTGCGGCGGGAAGATGCAGATCGGTCCCGTTTCCGACATCGGTCCTTTTCCCGTGCGACGGGACCGGTTTGGACCGCGAGATGTGTGCTGACACGCTCTCTCTCGGTGGCTCTCTGCCGTGAGGATCGGGACCGTCGTTCCCCCGGGTGCGTGTGGGATGGTCGGGGCCTGTCTTGAGGACTTCCTCCCTGGCCTCCCGCCGCTCGAGCCGCCCGCCTGGGCCCTGTGCGCCGGCTCTCGCGTGCACCTGGGGGCAGTGTTCCAGCCGTGGCTGTCAACCTCCGGCCTAAGGCGCCCGAGTTCAGCCCGGCGTCCGCGGCCCCGATGTGAACGGACCTCCCCCAGTCCCGCGGGCCCCCGTGCCCGCTGCGTGTCAGGCAGTCTTGCTCTCGTTGGAGGGGGTTGTCCGGTCGGGGTCCGGAATCACCCCGAGGTCAGAAGGGTGGGCAAAGGCTGAAACGGGCCTCTCCCCTCTCCGGAGGGTTGCTGTCCTTTGCTCGCTCTCCTTCGGGGTCCGGTCCCCTCCTCGTCCGGGGGGACCGGTGGCCGCTCGCTTCTCGCATCCTTTCCTTGCTGATCGATGTGGTGCTGGTGTGCTCTCCCGGGCCGGGCCTAAGCCGCGCCAGACGAGGGACGGACATTCCACGTGAATGGGACCGCTCTTCTCGTTCTGCCAGCGGGCCTCTCGCTTCTCCCCCACCTCGCGGTGGGGCGGGGCGTTCAGGGGTGCGGACCCCGGCCCGATCCCGTTCTTGCCGCTCTCCTGCTTGGTGCACAGGGAGTGGGCTTTTCGGGGTCGTCTGACACGGTGGACAACCCTCGCTCTGTCGGGACCGTCCCAGGTTCCCGTTCTCTCGAGCCGACCCCTCCCCGCGGCGGGGTGGGGCCGCCCGGCGGTGGCGCGCGCTGCCGTGCCTCAACCGGCCCTCGGTGGTGCCCCTGGAGCGCTCCAGGTCGTCCTGTCAGGTGCCTGAGGCCGAGCCGGTGGTGCCGTTTCCCCGTCACCTGGCTTCGCGGTCCTGCCCTCTTTGGGCTCTCCTCGTTCGGTGGTGTTCCCCTCTGGGGGTCGAGCCGGTCGTTGTTTGTCACACGGGAGTCGCCTTGCCGTTCGCCCCCTTGCGGCCCGCCGCTTGGGTCGTGGGCGGTTGGGCGGCCTCCGTTTCTCGGGCGCGTGCCCGCGTGCCTCGCATTAACTGGCTCTCGCGCACGCGGGCGCGTGAGCGGCGGCGGTGGGTTGTCGTTGTGCCGGGCTCTGGGAGACGAGGTGGCCCCCCCTTGGGGGCTCTCTCTCGCTCTGTCCGGGGTTTCCGCTCCTCTCCCGTTGCGGGGGCGGAAGCCGGTCACCCGCCGTGGTGGGCGGGGGCCGTCTGCCGGGTGCTGCGGAGGGGCGGCGGGCCCTCCCGCGGACCCAGCACACAACGGACCTGACCGCGGACGCTCACGCTTCTGGTCGGTCTCGCTTCGGCGGGGCTCGGCCACCGGACCACTACGGCAGACCCCCCCACTCGAGTCGGGGGAGCCCGGAGAAGCGGGGCAGCCGGCCTAGGTCGGGGGGCGGCGCCCCCTCGGCGGAGAATACTCCTTCTCTAGCGATCCGAGAGGGTGCCTTTGGGGTACCGGATCCCCCAGCTGCTGCCCCTCCTCTACCTGCGCTGTCAGCCACCGGTAGCAGAGCCTGCCCTTCCCCGCCGCCCTGTGGCGGGGAGAGGCTTCCGCCGTCATTCCCCCCAGACGTGGGGGGGTGCCGAGCGCCCTCGCTCTTTGCCTACCGCGGCCCGCGCCTCCCCCCGTCGGGGGAGGGTCCCGCCGGGCCGAGCCGGCGTCCCGGCGTCGGGGCGTCGTGTCGGTGGTCGGGGCTCGGATGGGCCCGTGTGTGCGCGGTCGGAGAAGACGGGCGTGTGCGCGGGTATGGTCTCGCTTCCTGGACCCGACCTATGCCCGCGCGATCCCCCGCTCTGCCCCGCGGGAGCCGTGCTTCCCGTGGGGGGGGGGACGACACGCTGTCCGCTCCCGTGTCTGTGTGTGCCGCAGCCGGCGGTGGTGCTGCGGAGCCCGGCTTCGGGGTGTGCGTGCTCTCGGCCCCCAGCCGAGCGAGACGCTCTCGCGCGGTCCGCGCGGTGGCGTGCCCCCGAGTGACTGGACGTTGCCGTCTGGGTACCCGGACCCTCCGGCAGGACTCGGATGGGCAGAGGGAAGAGGAAGAGCGGTTTGTGGAGGCTCTGGGCGCCGTCGGCCTTCCCTGCCTCGCGTTGGGGCTGGGGAACGGGTGTCGGTGGTTGGCGCTGGACCATCCGGGTCCCCGCCGGTCGGGGCACCGCGGTGCCGTGCGCGGCTGTGGCTTCCGTGGTGGAGCGCGCGTCGGTGGGTCGGCCGTCGGGCCGGCCGGCGTCCCGGGCGTGGGTGCGGGACCGCCCTTGGTCGTTGGGCGGTGGGATTCCCGTGCAGAGTTTTCCCGGTGGCCCGGTCGGTCCCGGCGGCGGGCGCCTCCCTCTCGCGTTTTCCCCTCGGAGCCCACCCGGCGCGTGTGCTGCGTTGCCCCGGCCCTCGCGGGCCCGGATCCCCCGGCCCCTCGGGCCCCTCCCCAGGGGAGGCTGTGTGCCCGTGCGGAGCCCGGTGGTGCTTTGGCCCCCGTGTTCCCCCTCGCGTGGGGGTCGCCCGTCAGCGGCGTCCGCTCTCTCGCCCGGTGCAGGTCGTGCCCTGCCCCCTGCCGGTCTCGCCGTGCCTCTGGAGCGGCTGACCCCTCCCAGAACGGGCCTCGTTTAGCCCGGAGGGGTCGGTCGGAGGCACGTGCGTCGAGCGGCGGGGGGTGGGCGTGCGTCTCACCGGTGTCGGGGGTGTCGGTCTCGCCGTCGGCCGGTGACCTCCGCGTTTGAGGGCCGGGACGAGTCGTCGGGGGCGCCTGACCTGTCCGCGCTGGCGGTGGTCGTGGCCGGGGTGTAGCTCGAGTCTTGCCCGCCCGGTGGCAGGGTGGCCGTCGTCGTCGTCGTCGTCGTCCGTCCTCGGCTGCCGCGGGACCGCCCTTGTGCTCGGAGGCCTCGGGTGGTGAGATTCCCGCGGTGGGCCGTTGGCGGCGGCGGCGGCGGCGGCGGCGGCGGCGGTGGCCGTCGCCGGGTGCCGGGGCCCCGCCTTTGGGTCATCCCGGCCCGCGGAGGGTTCGCCCTCCCTGGGGCACCCTCGGCTCGCCCCCCGCCCCGCGCTGCCGCCCTTTTTCGTGCCGCCTCCCCTCCTCCGGTCTCGACCCGCGTGGCGGTCGGAGGTTGCCGGCGTTCCTTTGCCTCTCGCGGGGCCCCCCTCGCGGGGGGGCCTCTTCCTCTCCTCCACTTCCCGTCTGTCCACCGGGCTGCTGCCGGCGTCCCGGTCCCGCGGCTCGCCCGCGCTCGGAGGTCTCGCCCGCCGCTGCGGCTCCGGCGGCCAGCGCTTTCGCTCCCTGGGTCCGCCGTCCGCTCGCTCCTCCCGTTGCCGCTCCGCTCTCGCCACCGCCGGGTGGCCCTCGGTTGGACGACGGCGCGCTGTTCTCGGTCGAGGGGGGCCCCCCGGGGCCCGGCTTCGCCCTCCGACCCGCGGCGACCCCGCCCTCTCTCCGCACGGTGCCCCTCCCGTCCGCGGGTGTGGTTCTCCCCCGTGCGCGCGTCGGGGCGGTGGCCGTCGCGAGTGCCTCCGGAGGCCGCGGTGCCGACGTTCTCCGTTCCCTCGCCGTCTCTCCGCGCCGCCGCTGCCGGGGGTCGTGGCGGCGTCACACGCTCGGGGGTCCCCCCCACCGCCGACTCCGGTCGGTGGGGGGGTGTCGGGCAGCGTCGTCTACCCCCTCCCCCGTCGGGCCGCGCGTCTCGCTGCCCGCGGGGTCTCGAGCGGGTGTCCGGTCCCGCGGTCGTGTGGCGGCAACAGGCCCATGCCCGCCCGCGTCTCGTCTCCTCCTTCCCCGCGCGCCCGCGGCGTTCCTCTCCGCGTTCCGTGCCGCCGCGCGTCTCCCCGCGCCGGGTTCGCTCGCGCTTTGGCTTCCCGCCGGG
>NW_026606498.1:0-21086 GCF_029834395.1 Sorex fumeus | reverse complement strand
GGAAGTCGCTAAGGATCTTCTCTCTGTGCCTGTAAATCACTGTCACGGACTCTGTGGAAGAACGGTTGCAGTGCATGTGACCCGAGCAGGCCCGGACACGACATGCCAAGATGGACCACAAGGGCCATGTGAAACATCTCAGAACAAGCACATTATTTTCAGGATCAGTGAGTTTTTTATTATTTTTGTTTTCTTGTTTGTATCAATTTGGGAAGGGGCACACAAAGAAGTGCTCTGCGATGAGTCGTAGTGGGGCGCCAGAGACCATATGGGTGATGGGGATGGAGTCCAGGTGAACACGTCATACAAAACAAGTGCCCTTCCCACTGCACTATCACTAGGGCCCAAAAACCAGTACTTTGACACCATGAAGACTTGTACTATCTTTCTAGAGAAGGCAAACTCACAGTATTCCACTACTATGAACAATACTAGATTTTTTTTTAACTTTCAAATGGACTCATTTCAGTGCCCAGGGAGACTAATTCCCTCCACTTCCAGCATCAGGCTCTGTATTTCCTCCTGAGTTGTCGAGAGACATAGATGTGGTGGTTGGGATGGAGCCTGGATCTCCACCTTTCAAGTCATATGCTTGCTCCACTGAGCTACCCCAAGAGCCTAAAAATATGCCTATTCTATCCTGAATCTTGCCAGCTAACTCATATTTCATGACCTCATTCTCAAATGAAATTGCAGCAATGACAAATCCTGAAGCTGTGGTTTGAGTTCTGAAATTGAACACAGCAAGCCAGATAAGAATTAATCCTATAGACCCTGGATGAATAGGCCAGCAGGCGGATCTCTGTGGTTCTCTCAGTAAAAACAGGCCCACAGAAAAGGGAAGATCCTCTGGGAGGAACACCGTGAGGAATCTGACAGTCCTCAAAGTAATGTTTGGGCTTTTGTATTTGTCTAGAACCAGTGTTATCTGGGGGAGCATGGAGTGCTAGGGATCAAACCATGGTCGGTCATGGATAAGATCAACACCATCCCCGCTGTACTGTTGGTCCACCCAAACCAGCTTTGTCAATAGCTCACTCATTCATGTTTAAAGATTAAGGCTGAAGTAAATCTCTTAGTGAGTCAGAGTGAGAACAGCAGGTAGGCACACAGGGTGAGAGGGAGTGATCACTGAGGACCGCCCAAAGGAACCCCTGTGGACCGTCAGGACAAAACCTCAGCAACACCAGGCCCCACAACAAAATCAAAGAACTTTTTTCAGTTTGCTCAAAAACCAAGCTAATGATCCGAGGGCAAAGACAAGCGTAGGGACAGAGATGGTGGGGTGGGAGGGGGTTCTGCTGCTCCTGAAAAGGGCACCCTGACATTGCGGGCGGTGCAGCCAGGCTGGTAAGGGACAGAGGGAGATGGGACATGGAGGGTTCCGAGTCTCATGGACACATGACAGATGAAGAAGAATGGAGCAAAGTGAAGAAACAAAGCAAGTTTTCAAGATGGACAGTTTAGGAGAAGGAAGGTCAGCGTGAGCCCGACACACTCACTTGGATCCAGGAGCCCAAGGCAGCCGGGGTCGGCAGCACAATTCACACAAGTTCAGGGCACCACACACTGCGCAGTATCCATGCCAGGGAGGGACTGCAGACACTCACCTGTGTTGGGATCGGAGATCACCCCTGAGGATTCAGACAGACAAAGAGTCCTGCAGTAATGAAAACCACACATGGAGATTTTATTATCCAGCTAGCTGAGGCTGAAGCATCCTAACACATAGGTCAGAGCTCAACCCTGAGTGCTTATAGTCAAGGGTTTATATAGCCATCCTGGGCTCGCAGGCCCCAGAAGCAAGCTCAGAGAAAAGAAAAAAAAACTTTCAAAAGTAGATATAACTTCAAGCATTCCAAATGCAAACATGGGCAAAAAATAAAAAATAAAAAAAATCAATGTCTTACTTCAAGAAAACATATTGTCAGTCAGATCCAGGATACTTGCGACTTGGATATCAAGAAAATATTCCCATAATAAAAAAATCAATCTCGGGCTGGAGCGACAGCACAGTGTGTAGGGCGTTTGCTTTCCACGCAGCCAACATGGCCGACACAGGTTCGATTCCCAGCATCCCATATGGTCCTCCAAGCACCACCAGGAGCAATTCCTGAGTGTATGAGACAGGAGTAACCTCTGAGCAACGCCAGGTGTAACCCAAAAAGGAAAAAAAAATCAATGTCATACTTCAAGAAAACATATTGTCAGTCAGATCCAGAATACATGAGACTTAGATATCAAGAAAATATCCCCATACATCAAGACAGAAAGGAATTCCTATACATCCAGCCATCTTATCAGTCAGACATAGGATACAAAATACAGGTGTGTTGACACCTAACTCTCCAGTCCTGTGTCTGTGTAAACATCAGAGGCTACTTCCCGCCAATTTGCTCGGTTAAGTCATATGTCCTCAGGGCCAGAGTTGCTTCCCAATAAATGGTACTTTCACCCAATTAACTCAGTTAAGTCATATACCCTTTATGGCCGAGCTTAATGATGATTGGTGGGACTTTTACCCACAGGTAGTGTGAACTTAAACTTAATAAGGAGGTCAATAAGCTCTCCTACTAAACATGTCAAAAATTTTAAAAAACATGACAGCATAGCTGGAGCGATAGCATAGCGGGTAGGGCGTTCACCTTACAAGCGGCCAACATGGCCGACCCGAGTTCTATTTCTCCGCCCCTCTCTGAGAGCCCGGCAAGCTACCGAGAGTATTTGATATGCCAGACACAGTAACAACAAAGTCTCCAATGGAGACGTTACTAGGCCCGCTCGAGCAAATCGACGATCAACGGGAGGGCCTTTATCTCTTTATCTCTATGACAGCATAGCTGATGAGAAGCTATGGTGAAAGAAGCACTGACCGTGGGTTTATATTTCTTTTATCTTGTAGTGACAACAATGCTGTCATTATAGAGTCTATAAATTAAGCTTGCAACTTAGTTCTTCCAGATAAGTTTATTATGGACCAGTTTCTCTGGGAACTGCAACTATCACGAACCAATTCTCTACAAACCTCCTGCGTGCCTAGGTCTCAGCCAACCCTGTGCATTCCTGTAATGCTTAGATGAGGCCAGAACAAGGTTATAGAAACTTCAGAAAATTAAAAACAACCAAGAGTTAAAAAATTAAATTTTACTCTTAAAAGACCTAATGTTGTACTTTCTAGTATATGAAAGTAGTGAAGTAAACAATATTCATGTTAATTGCATATATTTTAGTAACTGCATAAGACATACAGGTACATATTTTAGTATAAAAGACCCAAGATCAGAACTCTATTCTGCTACCTGGTGACAAGTAATGTCAATTATAAAAATCTAAACTACCATCAGAACTGTCAAGGTGATAGCTAGAAATAGTTTATTTAACCTTTTCCAACTTTAGTGAGTTACTTAGTTTTAGATTCAAAAGTAGTTCTAGGTTTAAAACATTGGACTACAAGATTGGCAAAACCTGTAAATCTTGCAAATGGTACTTGCATGTTAATAAAGGCTCAAATGATTGAAAGATTGGAACACTTGGTATTTGATCTTTTTGGCCTTTTTATTTGAGGATTTATGAAATCAGGATATCTTTCCATAGTTAGGTAATAGGAATTATTTGAATGAATTTAAGAAATGATCTTAAAAAAATAGTGGCCCCTACTCTATTCCATCTGTTAGTCTCCCAACTGTTACATTATATTCCACAAATAAGTGCAGTCATCCTATATCTGTCCGTCTCTCTCTCTCTGATTTCTCTTAGCATGACACTCTCTATATTGATGCACATATATGTAAATTTCATCATTTCATCGTTTCACCATTCTACAAAGAAGTAATCACTGATTTCAAGAGAAGGGTTCAGAAGGGTGATACCATTTCACCGAAACTCTTCAGTGCCACCCTCGAGAACATCATGCGACGACTGGAATGGGAAGGAATGGGAGTGAAGATAGAGGGTCGACAACTACAACACCACCGCTTTGTTGATGAAATTGTTTTAATAACACCAAACATCAGCCAAGCAGCACAAATGCTGGCCGACTTTGACCGTGAGTGTGGAAAGGTAGGACTACAGCTGAATCTTACGAAGACAATGTTTATGAGAAACAACCTTGTTCCATATTGTTTTCCCAAAAGGCTGTGCCATTCAGCATTCCCATCAGAAGAGAAAGAGAGTGCCCTTTGATCCACATTCATGCCAGCACTGGTTGCTTTTGTTCTTTTGGACATGTGCCAGTTTCTGTGGTGTGACATGGTATCTTTTTGTTTTCATCTGCATCTTCCTGATGATTTCTGATGAAGAGCATTTTTTCATGTGCCTTTTGGTCATTCAGATTTCTCCTCTGAGAAAGTTTCTTTTTATTTCATCGCCCCACTTTCTGAGGGGATGGAAGTTTTCTTACTGGAGAGTTCAACCAGTGCCTTGTATAGCCTTGATATTCACCCCTTATCAGATGGGTATTGGGTGAATATCCTTTCCCATTCTGTAAACTGTCTTTGTATTCTGCTCACCGATTCTTTTGAGGCACAGAGGCTACGTAGTTTAAGAAAGTCCCATTAGTGTATCCCTGTTTCCACTTGCTTGTTCAGTGGCATGTCACCTCTGACAATCATTTTATTTTCAACAACGTGGAGGATTTTGCTGACCTTCTCTTTAATGGAACTTATGGATTTAGATCTGTTGCTGAGGTTCTTTAATCTATTTTGATCTAACTTTTGTCACGGTCTTAGGTAGATGTCTGAGCCCCCCCTCCTTTTTTTGCATGTAGCTGACCAGTTTTGCCGGGTTCCAAACCGTGGTACAGACCTCCTGGTAATTATCTCGCTATTCTTGGGTGTTTTGTCCCATTCTGTTATTTAATATTCCCCAGATGAGTGGAGTCTTTCTATGTCTGTCCCTCTCTTTCTGACTCCTTTCACCTAGCATGATACTGACTATGTTGAACTACTTCTATGTAACTTTCATGAATTCATCCTTTCTAACAGCTGCAGTGTATTTCATTGAAGGATAGAGTATTCTTGTTGAAGCAATCGTTTCATTGATTTTTTTTTACTATAACCCCCCATTTTCTTTGGGCTAGGATGGTTTCCTTTAATAAGTCTGCTGCAAATCTAAGGGATGCTCCTTTGTATGTGATTTCCTTCTTTGGCCTTTCTGCTTGCAGTATTATGTCCTATATGTGGTATCCGTCATTCTGAATATGATATATTGGAGTCTCTTTATTGGGGTTTCTTTTAGCAGGTACACTTCAAGCTCCATGGATCTGGATGTCTGCATTCTCCAGCTTTGGGAAATTCTCAGCAATGATGTCCTTAACAGTTGCTACTTCATTGGGGTTGCCTCCACATTCTTCTGAATCTTTGATGATTCTTATGTCGTTTTTCTGAAGTTCATCCCCTAGGTCTCTGATTCACATGAGCTATTTTGAGGCCCTTTCCCATTATATGCTGTTGCCTGTATGGGTTATGCAGCTCATCTTGAAGCTCAGTGATTCTGTTTTCAGTGGTGGTTATTCTACTGTTGAGTGTGTGCACTCTGTTTTTAATTTCATCTCCTGACTCCTTTATTAATTACACATGTTTGTCGCTTTCTTATTTCTGCTTTCATTGCTTCCTGATTTTATTGGCTGTCCATTCCACTATTTCTTTCATAGCTTCCTTTAAATTACTGGCTGCCTGTTCCATCGTTTCTTTGAGTTCAATAAACATCCTCAACATTTCATCTCTGAATTCTTTATTGGAGAGATTGTATTTGCTGGTATTCCGTATTGAGGCTTCTGAGCTGTTTTCTTCATTCACTCCTCGTGGTGGGAATTTGCAACTTTTCTTCGTGCTCCTTAGGTATTTTCGAGTTGGGACCCTCCGGTTCACTCTCAATGTTCCGCTCCTCCAGTGAGAAAGGATTCTGGAAGAGCTCTTCGATGGTGGTCACCTTTACCCCCTTCTAGAATTCTAGCTTTGTCTTTGGTGCTACTCCTTTGTGACCTCTGTGAGTCCTCTAGTGAAGTTTCAGATATGCGTTCTTTAATGTAGACTTGTCAGTTTCTTGTATTCACATATACTTTGCTGAGAGCAAAATAGGCTAGTGGACTATTGGCATAACGTGTTTGTGACAGCCAGGCTGTTCTCCTCAAAATAAGGTAATGCAGATTGAAAATTGAGTCCAAAGTGTAGAGAAAGAGGAAAATTAGAGCAGCCACATGAGGCGCTGCTGCCTTGAAGGCCATCCCCACCGCCGCTGCTCTACTTTTGGGGGACTAGGCAACAATGGTACCTGATCTGGAATTATTTCCCACTTCTGATGCAGTCCTAAAATTTGCTGGGGAAGGCCTTTGTCCTGAGTGCCTCTGGGGGAAGGGGGGATGGCCAACAGTGAGGAGTCTTGCAGTTCCCTGAGCTGGATATCTGGGCACACTGCCCTGGAGTGCACACCCACCCACCACTTGCCTTCTATTTTAAACCTCAACAAATGTGGTGTGCTACTCTTGATCTATCAGTGGTGTAAAGTATAAGAGGTTGGAAGAGATTCATTCATGGGTGAGGCTAGTCTGAGCATATGTATAGTGGCTGTGAGAATAGAGGTGATTGAGTTATGGACAATATGGCTAAAAAGTGGATAGGAAACATTCAATATCTGATCTATTTATTTATTTATTTATTTCAGTTTGGGGGCCACACTTGGTTATGCTCAGGTATTACTCTTGGCTCTGCACTCAGGAATCATTCCTGGAGACTTTACTACAATAAAAAGTCAAAATAGTTTGAAAATTAATATGGAGCAGGGAAAAACACCGATAATTTTAATTTAAGTCCCAGGTTCATGATATTGCTACTTGTGTAATAGTTACACATGTTCCTTAACAAGTGCTGTTTCTATTTAAGAGTGAAATAGAAAAAGATATTTAAGTTTTATATGTACTGGGTTCAGATATTTTTTGCTGGAGCACTGTATTGTTTTATAGGCTACTGTGTTATTGATGTACTGTTTTGTTTAGGGTTCTGTGATTGCTGTAACCAATTACCTGTTAGCTTAAACATCAGAAGAAAAAAATACGCACTCCTACAAGCCAGAAATTTCATATACAGATCACTGGGGAAAAGATGTCAGCCCGGATATATGCCTTCTTTAGAAGGTCTTTAGCCTCTATTTTCTGTTAACTTCTGATAACTTCCCCGAGGCTTGTCTGGTAGTTCATATACTCACATCCTGGCCTCGAAGGTCACATGACTTTCTCCTCTATCTTCATTATCTACTTCCTCCATTGTGTCACAACATATGTTATTTCATTGATTCACCTGAAAATACAACAGATCTTTGCATTGCCAGCCATAGAATCCATTCAATCAAGGTTTTAAAAACAGAGGAATATTTGCAGGGTTTATGGTTTCTTTGAATGGCCATTACCTATTCTACACCATGATGTTGTTAGCATCTAAAATTACACGAATGGGACTAGATCTTTGTGTGTGTGTGTGAGTACTCTTATTCTTTTGTGTGTTGTATCTACACCTGATGGTGCTCAGAGGTTCCTCTTGGCTCTGTGCTCAGGAGTCACTCATGGCAGGGCTCTGGGGACATATGGAGTGCCAGGGAGCCAAGCAGGCCTCCTGTGTTAAGGACAAGCACCCTACCCTCTGTACTATGTGTACAACACCTATCAACATTTCTTTTAGCCAATTTATGAGACCTCCAGGCTTTGAGAATTTATAACGTGTGGAAGCCTCTCTAATATTATAGATCCATACAACAGAATATCAGTCAGAGGAAGTAATGACATACTGTAGCAGAGATGAACTTTGAAAGCATCAGGGTTTAAAAACGGCTGCCAAAAAGGTCACATATGTTAAGATCCATGTATGTGAAGGGTTTAGCGAAAGAAAATTCAAATAGAAAAAAGAGGAGTGTTGCCAGGAACCAGAGCAGGGAGAGAATGGAGAGGTCAGTGGGTAGTGAAGAGACTGTTTTTGGAAATGACGGAACTGTTATGGATAAAATAAAGGTCACTCTTACTGTCAATGTCGTTTCGTTGTTCACTGATTTGCTCAAGCGGGCCCTGTAATGTCTCCATTGTGGCAATTGTTACTGTGTTTGGCATATCGATTACGTCAGAATACGTGCCAAGCTTGCCATGCAGGGGAGATACTCTCGGTAGCTTGCCAGGTTCTCTACAAGGGGTGGAGGAATCGAACTTGGGTTGCCCATGCTGGCCACTTGCAAGGCAAATGCCCTTCCCGCTGTGCTATACCAGCCCATGGATAAAACAATGGCAATAGCTTCAAAACTAGCAAGTATAGCAAATGGCACTGAAATTTGTCTTAAATGAATGATCCCATTAAAAAATTGCTTAAGCAGGTGTGTATTTTAAAAGGGGTACAAGTGCTCTCTCCTTTACTCATTGCCTAGAATCACCTAGGAAAATTGGGAATGACTGTTGAGCTGCGTTAGATTTTTCTTCTTTGCAAACTCTAAATTATGTAAATGCAGTACTCCTTACCTTTTTTCACATTAGCAATTGAAGGCCTTCAGACTCTCCCCTCTGGGCTTCTAATCCCTGTGCTGGCCAAGGTGTTCTTACTCTTTTCCCCTTAGGAAATACTTACAACTCTTCACTTCAAAGTCTCTTCCACTGCCCCCAAAAGAAAAACCATTCACCACTCTCAATGTTTGCAGCTTGATTTTTGTTTCTTTTTTCTTTGCATGTTTAACACATGGTGGTTGTTTTGTGTCACAGCACGTGATGTTGGGAGAACCAGGCTGTCTGCCCAAGTGCCAGCAGTAGCTCCAGAACGAACTTCCGCTCTTTGAGCTCTCTCTGACTTTGCATGTGACCTGTTATTTTTCACATATTTTATTTTCCTACTTTGATGAATGTAATACAGTTATTCATTAAAAAACATTTTAATGTTACCCACCAACTTTACCTTCATGCCCATCTGGTGTCCTGGTCCCAGTCCTTCCCCATTTTCTTCCCTTTCATTCATCAACCAATATCTCTCCTAGGACCATCTCTTTCCACCACCGCCTTCCCAGCCTCAAGAAGAGCCAGTTCCAACCACTCTGGGAGTGGTAACCTAGTGTGCATGTCCCAGTCCGGATTCTCCCACGACCCAAACTCCAACGCCAGATATAGCATTGTTTTTTGTGTGAGCTTCCGACAACATCGATATTTGGAGCAGGCTGCAGTCACCCGGCACCGCGGAAAACCCCCGAGAGGCCCCCTGAAGCTAATACATTTTGAGCACCCAAGTCAATAATGCCAGGATGCTGTAGTCTGAAAGACACATTGGCCACATTGGGGAGTTTGCAAATCCAAAGCACTTAGTCATATACACCTCATTGTTGAACCGCGCTGGCCTAGTGCCCCGGTAATACTGGCTCTGAGAATTGTTGGGAAAATGAAGTGAAATGGTACATTTAGGGTGGCTGAACCATGGGCCTGAATACATGGCGATTGATCGTTACATGTTCCAAGAGCTGATATTCAGGCTCCTTGCTACAACTGTTCTCTTTGCTTGTTCCCTATTTACAGTCACTCCTATATAACTCTGAGGGCCATTTACTGTTCATCTGTAGGTTCTTTCCCTTGGCTATGTGTTAGCATCGCACAGCCTGATCATTTCTGGATAGACCACCCACACCTTTTGGAGATATGCCTCAAATCTCTTTATTTAAAAACGAAGGTCATGAAACATAAAGACAGCCTCTGTGAAAATATTTTTACTTTTCAATGGGTTATCTTATTATACTAATCCTCCTTCTTCAACCTATTCCATTTTTTATATTAAACCAAACCCTCTAACTGTACAATTTCTCCCATTCTTTTTTAGAGGAGACTGGTGATGGAAACATACTTGCCTGTACTCAGGGCTGACTCCTGGCTCTGTGCTCAAAGGTAACATCTAGAGAAACTCGTTCTACCACATAGGATTCCAGGGATGAATCGTGGGTCAGCCTCCTGCAATGCCCCATCAGGTATACTATTTCTCTGCCCCAACCCCCCCAACTCTTCTTCAGGCCCATAAAATTTCTCCTCTTAAGGGCTTTACAACCCTGAGCCAAGTTTCTCTTTTATAGATTCTTGTCTGTTTCCCTTTTATCACTCCTCAAACTTCTATTTATCTCTCATGAATCCTTCAGTCCTCACTCGCTCCTAATGATGACCACAATGGAAAGCCTCTCAACATTCAGAAATTTTATTACTAATCTATTAACTTATATGCATCTATTTATCTTTTGAAAATGTATCAGAATATATGAAATGTGTAAGGCATTTCAGGTGTTTGCTAAGGCAAACATCTGGTACTTAAAATGTCTCCAACGATTCCAGCTACTTATAGCCATAGAGTTAAGAGATGTCCATATCTTTTTCTCTCTCTATAAAAAACTGCACTTTTCCCAAAGAGAAGCATTTGTCAGCATTCTCACGCTCCTGCTGAGCCTTCCTCTTCATAGCCTCACGCTCTGGTCTCTGCTTTTTTGTGATGGGCTTAGACATGACTGGCTCCGGAACATTGGGCTTTCTCCATGGAATTGGTTGGAAACAGAAGTCTTGGAGTCGAAACTCACTTTGACGTTTGGGTGGAGTCTGGCGCTCGGTGCCAGAGACAGGAAGAGGGCCCTGCTGGAGAGAATTGCTAGATTTTGTTTTGCAGTTAGCAGGTCTAGAAGTTGCAGGCTGAGAAATAGGCCGGCTAGTAGACCTCAGCAAAGCTGGTCGAGATGGGTTGGTCGAAATGGGCTGAGTTGGTCTGGCAGGGTGTGACAAATATGCAGTCGCTGGCTGGGATGAACTGATGGCAGTTGGCCAAGCTGAGTTGGTCGAGCCAGGCCTAGCAGGGTAAGGTGCAGCAGGACGATGTGAAGCCAGGGATTGTGGTTTATGAGGAACACATTGAGCTTGCGGCTTCTCCATGGTAAGAAAAGGCAAAGGTACAAATTTGACTTTCCCAGGAGGTGGCAGCTCAGAATGGGATTGAGACGAGCATTCTTTAGCACTGCTCCTTGGTTTCTGAGCTTTGACCTGAGTTTTCTCAAGACTTTTTCCATCCCTTATAGCACCTGCCAATGGTTTCACAACTGAGGAGGGCTGGAAATCTTTGGGCTTCTTTGAACTACCAAGGACCTCGGAGGAAGAGATTTGAGGCTTTGGATCCCTCTTCTTCCCCAGTGCATCAAACTCTTGCACAGACTTCAGCATGTGCATGCCCTGGCTGCTGCCTGGCTTTTTAAGTGCCTCTTGGCCAAGCTCAGGATGACTTAACTTGCATTTCATCCTGGCAATGGTGGGCTTCACATCTGCCTTCACCTTGTTCCCTGTCTGATCATTATCATTAGGTTTCTTGGAGTTTTCTCTGGCCTTTTTTTTTGTCTTCTCCTGCCCATGACTCTTGGTCTTGCTGATCCTGCTGTACGCAGCTTTCTGAGGTTTGCTGTTAGTTATGCCCATGGTCACAGGACACCTGTTACTGGCTGCAGCATTACAAACAATCCCTTCTCCACCTAGCAAGTGTTCTGAGTCTTTGGAATGTATTTTGGCCTTGGGTTCTCCCTCCAGAGGCTCAAAGGCCTGGATTTTGTTCTTCCGTGTTGTGTGGGAGGTCCCCTTAGTGCCACCTGAGTTTTCTCGGCCCAGATTCAGAGTGATGGTATCTGTGGTGTTCATTTCCTGCGGATCTATACATTGATCTAGGGCTTCCAAGCAATCAAAGAGCTGGGGAAGTCTATCTTCCACCAATATCGTGATGTCCTCTCCAGAAAAGAGAGGTCCTGGACTGCCCTGATGGTATTAAACCACCTGGCTTCCTTCCTGATAGGGAAGCGACAGGCTATAACTCTGATTTGGAACCTGAGATGGTGTCCTTTGAACTATACTGGCAGAAAGTGATGGGTACAAAGACACCATGTGGTTGGTATTAAGGTTTTCTCATAACGAGCTGCCATAGACATAGAAGAGACATTCCAGGCAGCATTGTTGCGCTAGAATGTTGGTCAAGATCGGCACTACCCATGAGTGGTTGGAAAGCGATGCCAGAATCTGAGGGCAGGAGCCAAGCAGATCTACCAGCTGGAGTAGGTATGCTGGAGTAGTTGCAGACACTTCCTGTTATTGAAGCTACATTGTTCACCATGGGAAGGGGAAGCTGCAGAGTATGTGCAGTTCCCAATACCGACGAATTTTGGTTATTTTCTGTAAGGAACAAGAGGGTGATGAAAAATATCTGTGAGACTGATAATCTCTGACAACTTTTTTTTTTTTGGGTCACACCCAGCGATGCACAGGGGTTACTCCTAGTTCATGCACTCAAGAACTCCTGGAAGTGCTAAAGGGACCATATGGGTTGCTGAGAATGGAACCCGGGTTGGCCGTGTGCAAGGCAAATGCCGTAACTGCTGTGCGATCACTCCAGCCCCCTCTGACAACGATTGAGAGGAGTAAAATTCACTTAAAGTTTCAAGTATAGACTAGTTTCTAAAACCAAGAGTCAAGTTACCAAAAGTCCGAACAACTTTGGGTGGTTGAATGACTGGCACATTTTGGCACTTTGTGTATTGGGCACAATGCTCCCAAACTGAATACAGAGCTATAGAATACTCTGGTGATGTTGGTGCATGGATTTGTTGCTTACAGCTAGTTACTCCATGTCCTAGCTCTACCTGTAGCTTGCTCTCCTATTGAACTTTACGTTATTGCCTAGAATGAAAGCATTTTACAATTAGGAAGTTCTGTGAAAATAACTAACAATTTATTGGAGAAGAAAGAAACCCGAGGCCCAGAGATGGCCTAGAGACTTGTTCAATCTTTTCCAATATTTTTATTGGAATTGGGGTGGGTCGGAATTTGGACCAATGTTCGGCAGTGATCTTGGGCTAGTCCTGGCTCTGAACTCTGGAGTGACCCCTTGTAGTGCTCAGGAGACTGGATGCAGTGACAGAGATCCAACTTGATTGGCTGCCTAAAGACAAATGCCTTATCCCCTCCTGTACTATCTCGCTGTCCCTTATGCATTACCAGGTTACGGAACCTAAGCATGTTGACTTTCTTGCTAGGACTCTGCCTTGATCACTGCAATGTCAGAAAGTAGGAGGAAGATATTTTCCATTCATATAGGCATGTGGGGTCGCTACAGCTACTAGCAGTGTAATCTTCAGGTTTGTCTTTTTCTTGTGCAGTTCCTATCTATTATCTACGGCTCACATATAACTCAATCTACTTCATGATTTGAAGGGTACCAACCGTACCCTGGTTTTTGATCACCCCTCAAAAATGAGTACTTTAGTTTTTCTCAAGATGTGCTTTTGGAGCCCAGGTCCAGATGTATTCACTAGCGAATTTTTCCAAACATTTAAAGAGGACCTACTACCAGTCCTTCTCATGCTTTTCCTGATTCTGAGTAATGTGCACACATAAATAGAATTTGTCTATTTCACGTGATTTAAATGGGAGAAGTATAGAGATCAAGAAATAAATCATTAAAAATATGGATCACAGAACTGAAAAAGAAGTATGTAGGTATGAATGACATCTGGGCTATGTGGCAAGCAGCATAGTACAGTAACTGATTGAAAGCAGCCCCAAGAGTAAGACCTGACCAACAGTGAATGCCGTCCCCAAACACAACAAAGAAAACAGTACAGTAAGTTTATTAAGAAATTGTGTCATGTATGATATGAAGATGAAATTCTATGTTAACAGAAACTGCTAGCCATAAAAGGCAATAGAAGGTGATTTTTGAGTGTATAGCTTACCGGTCCATAAAACAAAAGATTTACCAGTAACTTACATAACAAGTAGAAAATATAATAAATGTGATTTCATTTAGCAAGTATATGTTCTAAAGGAATATGAAGCAAAAATAAATATAATAATTATAAGGAAATGACATGAATATTCTCATTCATATCTCTGAATATTAACCATCAAGCAACAGGTATTAAACAGAGCATACCATTTAGTAAATCACACAAGAAGCAGAAAAGTTTTGAAAAATGGTCACAAAAGTTTCAAATTTATTTTTAAAACCTAGATGACAAGTATTTTTATCCACCAGGAACATGTCATTGCCAAAGTTTCAGAAACAGTCACCAAAATTCAACTTAACTATTTTAATGTAGAAAAACTCAAATTCCACAAAACTGAAATCAATGTGTAT
This sequence comes from Sorex fumeus, assembly GCF_029834395.1. Taxonomy (NCBI): domain Eukaryota; kingdom Metazoa; phylum Chordata; class Mammalia; order Eulipotyphla; family Soricidae; genus Sorex; species Sorex fumeus. The sequence continues at coordinate 6,939 of NW_026606498.1, read as the reverse complement.
TTAGACATCTGAGACTTGACTTTTCTATTTCTTTGTAGGATCTAAAAGCAGATGTCGACTGCTATCAAAATATGGTCATGTTAGAAAGGAACTAGTTTTTTTTCTTTTTTGGTCACACCCGGCACTGCACAGGAGTTCCTCCTGGAACATGCACTCAGGAATTACTCCTGGTGGTATTCATGGAACCATATAGGATGCTGAGTATCGAACCCGGGTCGGCGACATGCAAGGCAAATGACCTGTCCGCGTGCAAGGCAAATGCCCTACCTATTGCTCCAGCCCAGAAAGAAACTCTTTGTGAAGATGACAAGTTGCCTTTAACCTGGACCCTACTTACCACACAAAAGAATTAATTCTCCTGATTCAACCTAGAAGATATCACTTCTTTATTATAACAGGCAGACTATACATGTACCTTACAAACTAGAATGTAATAAACACATTGACGATGATGCATCTTCCATCCCCCTAGGTAACCAGTATTAGTTATTTATAGGAAGTATCATTTTTAAAACGTGTTTCTATTCAAAACTGCCAAGGGCCAACTGTGTTCTAGAGATAATAAGAAAAGAAACCACAACCATGGTTTTCTATAGGTCTTTTTTCCTACTGGTACTCTACTTGAGACATAGTATGTTTTCTAGTCCTAGAATTGATTAAAGTCAACTGCTTTGACAGGCTCTTAGCATATTTAACTATATCCCTTCTCTTTTGATTTGAACTATCTTGTTCTCTCCAACATTCTATCTCAAGCTGTTTCTTCTTCCTTGATAATTTCCCTCCATAATCTTTCTTTCCTATTTTATTCTCCCTCATATCATCTTCTACTTCTTGGCCTCTGCACATTAAAGCTTGTTGAAAATGACCCCAAACTTCCTTACATTTGAGGACTTGCCTCTCTACCACTCAGCACTCCACACCTTCCACATAATCCAGTTTTTCACCTAGTTTAGTTAGAAAACTTAAAAGACACATGATAATGTCTTTTGAATAGCACTAAATTTAAATTACTAAATTATAAATAAATGTGGAGAGACTGCTACAGATAAAACATCCTGGTAGATATTAGGTTTTCTACCAAAACTGCCTTTTCTGTTTCTGTCAAAATATGGTCTCTGATTTACTTTTTTTGATGGATATAATGTCAAAATCACTATTTTAAAATAAAAGGAAGTGCAGAGAGTGAACAGCCATATATAAACATATATTTGCGGTTGTGAGTATGTATCAAATTTAATGTAAAAAATGAAGTAAAACACTTTGTATGTGACCGAAAGGAAGTCAATGTTAAAATCACACAGCAAATGTGAACATTAAGCTAAAATAAGGCTTACCATATTCTAATCGAATATTTTCCTCTATTATTACATGCTGCTTTTCCTTAACTGCTAAGTTTAGGGATAAGAAATCTCGTGAAATGCTTTGGAAAATATTGTTCCTTACCTGACTTGATCAGAAACGAGGAAATATCAAAGGAAGGTAAATGAGAAGAGGAGACAATGTAAGAGTATGTCGGAACACTGAAGCGATAGTCCACAAGTGTCCAGTACAGATGACTGATCACTGGTGATTGATCATTGGTCACTGGTCACTCGCGATGATCCAAACTTGTTTAGAAACAACTGCACGGGAGCCCCAAGATTCTACAACGTGCTGGTAGGTTTGGTGGGAGAATGATGTCATAAAGCAGGCAATTGAAAGTTAGAGGCTAGCCAATCGGGAGGTCCGATTCCCCAGAAGAAGACTGGATTGGATAGATTAAGAGGTAGACTTAAGCAGGCTAGAGAGATGGAATCTTACAAGACAGTTACAACAGTTTCACTTTCTTCAGACTCTTGGGTTAGGGAAATACTCCCATTCTACTGATGACTTACATATTTCATTAATAAATGAACAGTTACTAGGTAGTAATTTTTATTGTCTAGTTACCCAACAACACTAAGTTACTACTAGTGTTTAATAATATTAAGTGATATGTTAATGCTTTATAATATACATTATTATTTACTTTAGAGTTAGGAAATGATGAATTACTATGAGCAATGTTCCCGAAACAAAAAACCCTAAGTTTAGGGTGTTCCGCTAGCAAACATGCACCCAGAAAAAAGAGAAGGCAAGGATAGATTAGATAACACAGTATCTGCCAGCTGTAAACTTGTGCCAGGCAAAAATAGACTAATACTTTGTAAGGTCTTTTAGATTTAGGGGACAATATAGACAAAACTAGAATAAACAACTTTCACAATCTTTGATTTATTTATTTTGATTTTGGGTCCTCACCTAGCCATGCTCAGGGCTTGCTCCTGGCTCCACACACAGGATTGACTCCTGGAGGAGTTTGGTAGACTGGGTGCAAGAGAGGTACCCTACCCTATGAATTCTCTCTCCTGCACAAACAACTTTATAGTTTACAGATTCCTACTGAATCTCTCTGATCTACACTAGCCTCTTCTCTCCAGCTCCCTGTGGCACGTTTATATACTTCCTAACTGTCCTGATGTCTCCGTCCACTCCAACAATGGCTCACCTGTAGGGATCTGCTTCGGTTGGGGTGCAATATTGCATTTTATTTACCTGCCATGAGACCACTGAATGCTGCACAGGTGACCCTAAAGCTTGGCCAACCCACATGTTTGTCTACTTCTGTGTTTCTCTCATTCTCTGTGAGTGACAGCTGCTGAATAGAGGTTCAAAGTGACCACTGGATTTGGCAGATGAGAAACAATTTAGACAGATTGTAACCAATTCTTGTGATCAACAAATTATGCCATCTGTTAGAAAATCCCAAGTACGGTGGGGTAATTGGGGACATCTAAAAAGAATCAGAAAGAACACAAGAAATACTTGAAATAAGTTGTCATTTAAAATTGTGTCATCCGGATCAAAGTGATAATCCAGTGGGAAACACCCTTGCCTTGCACATGGTCAACCTCCATTCAATCCCTGCCATCCCAATACTTGTGGTCCCTTGAACCCTTGAGGATTGCCTTCATACATGGCAAGCACTCTACTCACTTTACTATCAACCGGGATAGCCGAGAAAGTGTGTGTGTTTGTGTGTGTTTTATGTATGTGTGTTTGTGTTTGTGTGTGTAGAGAGGATTTGGAGTAGCCCCAGTGATACTCAGGTATTCCTGTCTCTGTGCTCTGGAGTGACTCCTGGTGGTGCTCATGGGACTATGTGTTGCTGGTGATAGAACCAGGGTCAGTCACATGGAATATTAATATATTAAGCCCTACATTATTCCTCAGTGCTGGAGCAGAAATATATTTTAGAAGTGAAAAAAAGATGAGCCAGTAGGATTCAGTGCAAAGACAGAATCAGGACCTTTGCTGGGGAAGAATCACCCACGTGGCCAGGGACGGATTTCATATTACAACTGCAGAGATGAGAAGAGATACAGATCCTCAAAGCATAACTAATTGACTAGGTGTAGTTTTTTCAATAGAAAATTTTTGCTGATCCCTAATTAGCAAAAGGAAGAAAGAAAGTAGACTGAGAAGAAGAAAGAGAGAAAGAGAAAGAAAGACAAAGAGAAGAAAGAAAGAAGTAAAGGAAGGAAGGAAAAGAAAGAACGAAAGAAAGAAAAAAAGAAAGAAAGAAGGCATATGTAAGGAAGGAAACAGGGATGGAAGGAAGGAATGATGGAAAGTAGAAAGGAAGAAGGGAATAAAGAAAGGAAGGAAAAAAGGAAGGAAGGAAGGAAGGAAGGAAGGAAGGAAGGAAGGAAGGAAGGAAGGAAGGAAGTTTTTGACTGGTGGGGGCTGGCTCCATTGGACCACCCCACCCCCCTCTGGGATGCCCTGAATAAAACAGGCTGGCATGGGTTCTGGGGGCATTTCTATGGTGTATTGTTCTGTGCTCTCTTCTGAGAGATTCCTTGTTGAGTCTCTGGATCAAGGCCATTGATGAGATTATATGGCGCCAGAGGTGGTTTGAGGTTGTGACTGCCAAGCTGCTGAGAACAGGGGTAGTTGGGGAGAGGTCATCCATTCTCTGATTTCATTGAGCCTGGAGTTTTCAGTCAGAAGTCCCGCATACCTGAGTTTTTCTGCAGATCACTCATAGATGAGGTTAGTCCACAATGGCAGATAGTGGCCATGATCATGGCTTTCAAGTTCTGGAGGTTTTTGTCTGCTGGGGCTAGCTCCATTGGGGCAGGGAAGGGATGGGACTCTAAATTATTTTGAATCACTTTTTCTTTATTCTCTTGTCTTCTCTTTTTTTTGAGAGTTCTCTTGACTGAATCTTTATATTTTGTAAATTTTATTTTACTGTATCACCGTGAGATACAGTTATAAGCTTTCATGTTTGAGTTACAAACATACAATGTTCAAACACCCATCCCTCCACCAGTGCACATTCCCCACCACCAATCTCCCCATTATACCGCCCCTTTCTGGCCCTCCCCTTGCCTTCATGGGAGACAATTACCCACATACTATCTCTTTGATCTTATATCTTTGATGCTAGAGCATTTCTAACAAAATATTATTAACTAATGCCTCTTAATATGCTTAAAACTGTGGCTTGCTTACAGTGGGTACTTCATAAGATCTTATTGTTTGTGGAGGCACCCCAAAATTCTCAGAGTTGACTCCTGGCTCGACACTCAGTAATTATGCATGGCAGTGCTTGTTGAAACATATGGGAGAAAAATATGAGAGCAGCTGCAAGAGAAAACCCTGACCAACAGTGAATGTCGTCCCCAAACACAACAAAGAAAACAGTACAATAGTTTATTAATAATTTGTGTCATATGTACAATATGAAAATGAAATTCTATTTTAGCAAAAACTACTAACCAAAAAATGCAACAGAAGGTGATTTTTGAGTGTATAATTTACCAGTCCATAAAACAGAAGATTTACCAGTAACTGACATAACAAGCAGAAAATTTAATAAATGTGATTGCATTTGGTAGCCAGTATATGTTCTAAAGAACAATCACAAGGAAATGACATCATTATTCTCATTCATACCTCTGAATATTAGTCATCAAACAGCAGTTATTAAATAGAGTATACAATTTCAGAAAATCACACAAGAATCAGAAAATATCATTTAAAATATCGTCACAAAAATTTCCAATTTGTTTTTAAAACCTAGATGACAATTATCTTTATCCACCAGGAAAATGTCCCTCCCAAAGTTTTTTCCAAAACTACTGGCCTACTGACTCTAGGATACAATGTATGTTTTGCTGCCTCAGTTTTCTTTCTGTAACTCCTTTTGAGGACATCAATGTATTGCACCCTTTAGATGTACCATGATTAATAAAGGAGATTTTGGGGCTCTCTTCCTTTGTCACAGGGTCCTCCATGACATAAATTTCTTTTGTGTTCCTTGTCTTGATATCGGTGGGCCCGACGGGTGATTTATTTGAAGCAGGGAGGAGAAAAACAGTCACTTTCTCTCCTACTGCCTCTGCCACCTGGGAACGAGGGTTACTGGGTTCTTGACTCGCCTTGCAGAAAGGAATTTCAGGAGTAGACAAGCAGTGAAATAAATAGATTGTATTTGGAGGATTTTTAGGGTGTGGAGGGGGAGAGATTGAGAGAGTATCATACTCAAGAGAGAGCATGGCCACATGGGCACAAGCAGCACATGAGCTCAGGCAGCATATGGGGGCGCTTCCTTTGTTCAAGGTGGCCTGTATAGGGTTTCTCCAAACACCTCCTCCCCAGCCCCCGCCCCCTGGGCCCGTTGCTAAGGATATTACTAGGGAGTTTGGGAGTGGTGATGGTCTTCTTTGGACTGGATCACATTTTAATCAGATTAAGGGAGAGGTCTGAGGGTTTGAGGAACTTCATGGGGAGGGGCCCTATATCCTCAGTGTCTGCAATTGTCTTACCAGGTCTTTGTTTTCTGTATCCACAAGGTGGATGCATCCTAGAATTCTTTCATGAAACTTTGTTAATCCAGGTTTCATTGCCAAGGGCCTTTTCCTATCTACCTGCCTATATCAGTCTCAGCATCTCCGACTGAACAAACAGTTCATGCAACACCAAACATTTGCTTCTCACAGTTCTACAAGTCCAAGTTCTTGGTGAGGTTTTAGTGGAAGTGCTCTACTGCCTTGTGTCCTGCTGCCTTGACTTCTTGTTAGGTTCAGTCATGGAACGGCACAGAGAAGCAAGTTCTCTCCTGCAATTATGAGGACTTCAGTTCCACCAAGAAAATTCCACTCTCCTGCCCTAATCACTTTCCAAATTCTTACTAAAGATTTCTATGTGAATTTTATAAGCGCACAAGTACACAGTCCCTAATGATGGGAAACTCTCTGCACCTGGAAAAAAATGTGTGAAATTGTAGTTGTCACATACAACAAGGAAAGAATACATATATGTGTACATATGTGTACGCATATATGTGTGTATATACATATACGGAGAGACACTGATATGTACCAAACTATTCATAATAGAATTGCTTCTGACATACAATGTCACAACAGCAATCCTACCATCAGTGTCTGCCATCCCTCAGTCAGGCCCCTTGCAAGTACATAACAAGTTTATTTCATATTCTTGCTCCAACAAAACTTAAAGAAAGGCAAATGAAATTATCAGAAGATATATCAACAAATTTCTAATAATTTCTATATGATTTTAACCTATATGAATAAGAAAATTCAAATCATTTAATATAATAGAATGTACTGCCTATATCATTTATCACTGTCACTGTCACTGTCCTCCCATTGTTCATCAATTTGCTCAAGCAGGTCTAGTAACATCTCCATTGTGACAATTGTTACTGTGTTTGGCATGTTGAATATGTCACGGGTAGCTTGCCAGGCTTTGCCGTGCTGGTTAAGATACTCTCAGTAGCTTGCCGGGCTCTCTGAGAGGGGCAGAGGAATCGAACTCGGGTCGGCCAGATTGGCCGCTTGCAAAGCAAATGCCCTACAGGCTGTGCTATAAGTTTCTAGCTCT